>NW_026263124.1:0-135000 GCF_947179515.1 Apodemus sylvaticus | reverse complement strand
ACTTAGACATACAGGCAACACCAAAACCTTTCAAGTTACAACGTGTTGTTTATGAAAAACAAGATAAGTTCGCACGATGCGGGATTTCCTTAAAACGTGGTGTTCTGACAAATTTTGACGAAAGAAAATTCTCCTGTTGGTTCTCTTTTGAGGCTACACGTTTAGACGTGCACACCACACCAAATCTTTTCGAGTTACCACGTGTTGTTTAGGAGATACAAGCTAATTTTTTACGATGCGTTATTTCTTCTCGTAAAGTGTTTCCAATAAGTACGTATTTGTCTTTACTCTGCAACACTGTATTTCCTTATAACGTTGTATTCTTACATGTTCTTTCGAGAGAAAAATCTCCTGTGCCTTCTCATAAGTGGCTACACGCATAGACATACATGCAGCACCAAAGCTTTTCGAGTTACAACGTGTTGTTTAGGAAAAAGAAGATAATTTTGCACGATGCGGGATATCCTTAAAACGTGGTTTTCTGACAAATTTTGACGAAAGAAAGTTCTCCTGTGGGTTCTCTTTTGAGGCTACAAGTTTAGACGTATGAGCCACACCAAATCTTTTCGAGTTTCAACGTGTTGTTTACGAGATACAAGCAAATTTTTTACGATGCGTTATTTCTTCTCCTAAAGTGTTTCCAATATGTACTTATTTGTCTTTACTCTGCAAAACTGTATTTCCTTATAACGTGGTATTCTTACATATTCTTTCGAGAGAAAACTCTCCTGCGCGTTCTCTTTTGAGGCTACACGCTTAGACAAACACTCAACACCAAAGCTTTTCGAGTTACACCGTGTTGTTTAGTAAAAACAAGATAATTTTGCACGATGCGAGATTTCCTTAAAACGTGTTTTCTGACAAATTTTGGTGAAAGAAAATTCTCCTGTGAGTTCTCTTTTGAGGGTACATGTTTAGACGTACATGTCACACCAAATCTTTTCGAGTTACAACGTGTTGTTTAGGAGATACAATCTAATTTTTTACGATGCGTTATTTATTCTCATAAATTGTGTCCAATACTTACTTATTTGTCTTTACTCTGCAACACTGTATTTCCTTATAACGCAGTATTCTTACATATTCTTTCGAGAGAAAACTCTCCTGTGCGTTCCCTTTTGAGGCTACACGCTTAGACATACACGCAGCACCAAAACTTTTCGAGTTACAACGTGTTGTTTAGGAAAAACAAGATAATTTCCACGATGCAGGATTTCCATAAAACGTGGTTTTCTGACAAATTTTGACGAAAGAAAATACTCCTGTAAGTTCACTTTTGAGGCTACACGTTTAGACGTACACGCCACACCAAATCTTTTCGAGTTACATCGTGTTGTTTAGGAGATACAAGCTAATTTTGTACGATGCGTTATTTCTTCTCGTAAAGTGTTGCCAATACGAATGTATTTGTCTTTACTCTGCAACACTGTATTTCCTTAAAATGTGGTATTCTTACATATTCTTTCGAGAAAAAACTCTCCTGTGCCTTCTCTCTTGAGGCTACACGCTTAGACATACAGGCAACACCAAAGCTTTTCATGTTACAACGTGTTGTTTAGGAAAAACAAGATAATTTCACAAGATGCGGGATTTCCTTAAAACGTGGTTTTCTGAAAAATTTTGACCAAAGAAAATTCTCCTGTTGGTTCTCTTTTGAGGCTACACGTTTAGACGTACATGCCACACCAAATCCTTTTCAGTTACAACGTGTTGTTTAGGAGATACAGACTAATTTTGTACGATGCCTTATTTTTTCTCGTAAGGTGTTGCCAATACGTACATATTTGTCTTTACTCTGCAACTCTGTATTTCCTTAAAACGTGGTATTCTTACATATTCTTTCGAAAGAAAACTCTCCTGTGCCTTCTCTTTTGAGGCTACACGTTTAGACGTACACGACACAGAAAATATTTCGAGTTACAACGTGTTGTTTAGGAGATAAAAGCTAATTTTGTACGATGCTTTATTTCTTCTCGTAAAGTGTTTCCTATACATAAGTATTTGTATTTACACTGCAACATTGTATTTCCTTATAACGTGGTATTCTTACATATTCTTTCAAGAGAAAACTCTCCTGTGCCTTCTCTTTTGAGGCTACACGCTTAGACATACACGCAACACCAAAGCTTTTCGAGTTACGACATGTTGTTTAGGAAAAACAAGATAATTTCGCACGATGTGGGACTTCCTTAAAACGTGGTTTTCTGACAAATATTGACGAACGAAAATTATCCTGTGGGTTCTCTTTTGAGGCTACATGTTTACACGTACACGCCACACCAAATATTTTCGAGTTACAACGTGTTGTTTAGGAGATACAAGCTAATTTTGTACGATGCGTTATTTCTTCTCGTAAAGTGTTTCCAATACGTATGTATTTGTCTTTACTCTGCAACACTGTATTTCCTTATAACGTGGTATTCTTACATATTCTTTCGAGAGAAACTCTCCTGTGCCTTCTCTTTTGAGGCCACACGTTTAGACATACACGCAACACCAAAGCTTTTCGAGTTACAACGTGTTGTTTAGGGTTCTCTTTTGAGGCTACACGAAGAAATAATGCATCGTTCAAAATTAGCTTGGAAACACTTTATGAGAAAAATTAACGCATTATAAAAAATTAGCTTGTCTCTCCAAAACAACACGTTGTAACTCGTGTAGCCTCAAAAGAGAACCCACAGGAGAATTTTCTCTCAAAAGAAGATGTAAGAATACCACGTTGTAAGGAAATACAGTGTTGTAGACTAAAGACAAATACGTACGTACTGGAAACACTTTTAGAGATGAAATATCGCTTCGTTCAAAATTAGCTTGTATCTCCTTAACAACACGTTGTCACTCGAAACGATTTGGTGTGGGGTGTACGACTAAACTTGTAGCCTCAAAAGAGAACCCAGAGGAGATTTTTCTTCTTTCAAAATTTTTCAGAAATCACGTTTTTAGGAAATCCCGCATTGTGCGAAATTATCTTGTTTTTCCTAAACAACATGTTGTAACTCGAAAAGCTTTGGTGTTACTTGTATATCTAAGCGTGTAGCCTCAAAAGAGAATGCACAGGAGAGTTTTCTCTCAAAAGAATATGTAAGAATACCACATTATAAGGAAATACAGTGTTGCAGAATAAAGACAAATACGTACGTATTGGAAACACTTTATGAGAAGAAATAACGCATCATACAAAATTAGCTTGTATCTCCTAAACAACACGTTGTAACTCGAAAAGAGTTGGTGTGGCATGTACGTCTAAATGTGTAGCCTCAAAAGAGAACCCACAGGAGAATTTTCTTTCGTCAAAATATGTCAGAAAATCACGTTTTATGGTAATCCCGCATCGTGCGAAATTATCTTGGTTTTCCTAAACAACACGTTGTAACATGAAAAGCTTTGCTGTTGCGTGTATGTCTAAGCCTGTATCCTCAAAAGCCAATGCACAGGAGTGTTTTCTCTTGAAATAAGATGTAAGAATACCACGTTCGAAGGAAATACAGTGTTGCAGGCTAAAGACAAATAGGTACTTATTGGAAACACTTTTAGAGATGAAATAACGCATCGTTCAAAGTTAGGTTGTATCTCCTAAACAACACGTTGTAACTTGAAACTGTTTGGTGTGGTGTTTACATCTAAATGCGTAGCCTCAAAAGAGAACCCACAGGAGAATTTTCTTTCGTCAAAATTTTTCAGAAATCACGTTTTTAGGAAATCCCGCATTGTGCGAAATTATCTTGTTTTTCCTAAACAACACGTTGTAACTCGAAAAGCTTTGGTGTTACGTGTATGTCTAAGCATGTAGCCTCAAAAGAGAACGCACAGGAGAGTTTTCTCTCGAAAGAATATGTAAGAATACCACATTATAAGGAAATACGGTGTTGCAGAGTAAAGACAAATTCTTACATATTGGAAACACTTAACGAGAAGAAATAACACATGGTACGAAATTAGCTTGTATCCCCGAAACAACACGTTGTAACTCGAAAGGATTTGCTGTGGTGTTTACATCTAAACGTGTAGCCTCAAAAGAGTACCCACTGGAGAATTTTCTCTCGTCAAAAATTTTTCAGAAAACCACGTTTTAAGGAAGTCCTGCATCATGCGAAATCATCTTGTTTTCCTAAACAACACGTTGTAACTCGAAAAGCTTTGGTGTTGCGTGTATGTCTAAGCGTGTAGCCTCAAAAGAGAATGCACAGTAGAGTATTCTCTCGAAAGAATATGTAAGAATACCACGTTATAAGGAAATACAGTATTGCAGAGTAAAGACAGATACTTACTTATTGGAAACACTTTACGAGAAGGAATAATACATCGTACAAAATTAGCTTGTATTTCCTAAACAACACGTTGTAACTCGAAGGATTTGGTGTGGCGTGTAAGTTGAAACGTGTAGCCTCAACAGAGAACCCACAGGAGAATTTTCTTTCGTCAAATTTGTCAGAAAACCACGTTTTAAGGAAATCCCGCATTGTGCGAAATTATCTTGTTTTTCCTAAACAACACGTTGTAACTCCAAAAGCTTTGGTGTTGCGTGTATGTCTAAACGTGTGGCCTCAAAGGAGAACGCACAGGAGAGTTTTCTCTCGAAAGAATATATAAGAATACCACGTTATAAGGAAATACAGTGTTGCAGAGTAAAGACAAATACGTATGTATTGGAAACACTTTACGAGAAGAAATAATGCATCTTACAAAATTAGCTTGTATCTCCTAAACAACATGTTGTAACTCGAAAAGATTTGGTGTGGCATGTAAGTCTAAACGTGTAGCCTCAAAAGAGAACCCACAGGAGAATTTTCTTCCGTCAAAATTTGTCAGAAAAAAACTTTTTAAGGAAATCCCGCATCGTGCAAAATTATCTTGTTTTTCCTAAACAACACGTTGTAACTCGAAAAGCTTTGGTGCTGCGTGTATGTCTAAGCATGTAGCCTTAAAAGAGAACGCACAGGAGAGTTTTCTCTCGAACGAATATGTAAGAATACCACGTTATAAGGAAATACAGTGTTGCAGAGTAAAGATAGATACATACGTATTTGAAACACTTTACGAGAAGAAATAATGCATCGTACAAAATTAGCTTGTATTTCCTAAAAAGCACATTGTAACTCGAAAGGTTTTGGTGTGGCGTGTACGTCTAAATGTGTAGCCACAAAAGAGAACCCACAGGAGAATTTTCTTTCGTCAAAATTTTTCAGAAAACCACGTTTTAAGGAAATCCCGCGTCCTGTGAAATCATCTTCTTTTTCCTAAACTACATGTTGTAACTTGAATAGCTTTGGTGTTGCCTGTATGGCTAAGTGTGTAGCCACAAAAGGGAACGCACAGGACAGTTTTCTATCGAAAGAATATGTAAGAATACCACGTTATAAGGAAATACAATGTTGCAGAGTAAAGACAAATACGTACGTATTGGAAACACTTTATGAGAAGAATTATCACATTGTAAAATATTAGCTTGTATCTCCTAAACAACCCGTTGTAACTCGAACAGATTTGGTGTGGCGTGTACGTCTAAATATGTAGCCTCAAAAGAGAACCCACAGGAGAACTTTCTATTGTCAAATTTTTCAGAAAACCACGTTTATGGAAATCTCGCATCGTGCGAAATTATCTAGTTTTTCCTAAACAACACGTTGTAACTCGAAAAGCTTTGGTGTTGCTTGTATGTCTAAACATGTAGCCTCAAAAGAGAACGCTCAGGAGAGTTTACCCTCGAAAGAATATGTAAGAATACCACGTTATAAGGAAATACAGTGTTGCAGAGAAAGACAAATACGTACGTATTGGAAACAATTTACGAGAAGAAATACCACATCGTACAAAATTAGCCTGTATCTCCTAAACAACACGTGGTAACTCGAAAGGATTTGGTGTGGCGTGCATGTCTAAACGTATAGCATCATAAGAGAACCCACAGGAGAATTTTCTTTCTTCAAAATTTGTCAGAACACAACGGTTTAAGGAAATCCGAGAACGCACAGGAGAGTTTTCTCTCGAAATAATATGTAAGAATACCACGTTATAAGGAAACACAGTGTTGCAGAGTAGAGGCAAATACATACTTATTGGTAAAACTTAAACTTTACGAGAAGAAATAATGCATCGTAAAAAAATTAGCTTGTATCTCCTAAACAACATGTTGTAACTTAAAAAGATTTGGTGTGGCCTGTACGTCTAAACGTGTAGTCTCAAATGAGAACCCATAGGAGAATTTTCTTTGGTCAAAATTTGTCAGAAAATCACGTATTAAGGAAATCCCTCTTCATGCGAAATTATCTTGTTTTTCCTAAACAACACGTTGTAACGCGAAAATCTTTGGTATTGCGTGTATGTCTAAGAGTGTAGCCTCAAAAGAGGACGCACAGGAAAGTTTTCTCTCGAAAGAATATGTAAGAATACCACGTTATAAGGAAATACAGTGTTGCAGACTAAAGGCAAATACGTACCTATTGGAAACACCTTACAAGAAGAAATAAAGCATCGTAAAAAAATTAGCTTGTATCTCCTAAACAACAGTTTGTAACTCGAAAAGATTTGGTGTGGCGTGCACGTCTAAACGTGTAGCCTCAAAAGATAACCCACAGGAAAATTTTTTTTCGTTAATATTTCTCAGAAAACCATGTTTTAAGGAAATCACTCATCGTGCGAAATTATCTTGCTTTTCCTAAACAACACGTTGTAACTCGAAAAGCTTTGATGTTGCGTTTCCAATACATATGTATTTTCCTTTACTCTGCAACACTGTATTTCCTTACAACGTGGTATTCTTACATATTCTTTCGAGAGAAAACTCTCCTGTGCGTTCTCTTTTCGGGCTACACGCTTAGACATACACGCAACACCAAAGCTTTTCGAGTTAAAACGTTTTGTTTAGGAAAAACAAGATAATTTCGCATGATGCGGTATTTCCTTCATACGTGGTTTTCTGACAAATTTTGACCAAAGTAAATTCTCCTATGGTTTCTCTTTTGAGGCTACACGATTAGACGTACACGCCACACCAAATCTTTTTAAGTTACAACGTGTTGTTTAGGAGATACAAGCTAATTTTGTAAGATGCGTTATTACTTCTCGTAAAGTTTTTCCAATACGTAAATATTTGTCTTTACTCTGCAACACTGTATTTCCTAATAACGTGGTATTCTTATATATTCTTTCGAGAAAAAAACTCTCCTTTTCATTCTCTTTTGAGGCTACACGCTTAGACATACACGCAACACCAAAGGTTTTCGCGTTACAACGTGTTGCTTAGGAAAAACAAGATAATTTCGCACGATGCAGGATTTCCTTAAAACGTGGTTTTCTGACAAATTTTGATGAACGAAAATTCTCCAGTGGGTTCTCGTTTGAGGCTACACGTTTAGACGTACACACCACACCAAATCTTTTCGAGTTATAACGTGATGTTTAGGAGATACATACTAATTTTTTTCGATGCCTTATTTCTTCTCGTAAAGTTTAAGTGTTTCCAATAAGTACGTATTTGTCTTTACTCTGCAACACTGTATTTCCTTATAACGTGGTAGTCTTACATATTCTTTCGAGAGAAAACTCTCCTGTGCATTCTCTTTTGAGGCTACA
Organism: Apodemus sylvaticus; assembly: GCF_947179515.1. Lineage (NCBI taxonomy): Eukaryota > Metazoa > Chordata > Mammalia > Rodentia > Muridae > Apodemus > Apodemus sylvaticus. The sequence goes on along the minus strand of NW_026263124.1, from coordinate 127,428 downwards.
TGCTTTGACATACACGCAACACCAAAGCTTTTCGAGTTACAATGTGTTGTTTAGGAAAAACAAGATAATTTAGCACGATGCGGGATTTCCTTAAAACGTGGTTTTCTGACAAATTTTGACGAAAGAAATACAAGCTAATTTTTTTACGAAGCGTTATTTCTTCTCATAAAGTTTAAATGTTTCCATTACGTAAATATTTGCCTTTACTCTGCAACACTGTATTTCCTTATAACGTGGTATTCTTGCATATTCTTTCGAGAGAAAACTCTCCTGTGCATTCTCCTTTGAGGCTACGTGCTTAGATATACACACAACACCAAAGCTTTTCGAGTTACAACGTGTTATTTAGGAAAAACAACATAATTTCGCACGATGCGGGATTTCCTTAAAACGTGGTTTTCTGACAAATTTTGAAGAAATAAAACTCTCCTGTGGGTACTCTTTTGAGGCTACACGTTTAGACGTACATGCCACACCAAATCTTTTCGAGTTCCAACGTGTTGTTTAGGACATACAAGCTAATTTTGCAAGATGCGTTATTTCTCTCATAAAGTGTTTCCAATACATATGTATTAGTCTTTACTCTGCAACACTGTATTTCCTTGTAATGTGGTATCCTTACATATTCTTTCGAGAGAAAACTCTACTGTGCGTTCTCTTTTGAGGCTACACGCAGGGAAAACTCTCCTGTGCCTTCTCTTTTGAGGCTCCATCCTTACACATACACGCAACACCACAGCTTTTCGAGTTACAACATGTTGTTTAGGAAAAAGGAGATGATTTTGCACGATGCGGGATTAGCTTAAAACGTGGTTTTCTGAAAAATTTTGACGAAAGAAAATTCTCCTGTGTGTTCTCTTTTGAGGCTACATATTTAGACGTACATGCCACACCAAATCTTTTCGAATTACAACGTGTTGTTTAGGAGATACAAGCTAATTTTGTACAATGCGTTAATTCTTCTTGTAAAGTGTTTCCAATATGTACGTATTTGTCTTTACTCTGCAACACTGTATTTCCTTAAAACGTGGTTTTCTTACATATTCTTTCGAGAGAAAACTATCCTGTGCGTTCCCTTTTGAGGCTACACACTTAGACATACAGGTAACACCAAAGCTTTTCGAGTTACAATGTGTTGTTTATGAAAAACAAGATAATTTCGCACGATGCGGGATTTCCTTAAAACGTGGTTTTCTGACAAATTTTGACGAAAGAAAATTCTCCTGTGGGTTCTCTTTTGAGGCTTCACGTTTAGACGTGCACACCACACCAAATCCTTTCGAGTTACCACGTATTGTTTAGGAGATACAAGCTAATTTTATACGATGCGTTATTTCTTCTCATAAAGTGTTTCCAATACGTACATATTTGTCTTTACTCTGCAACACTGTATTTCCTTATAACGTGGTATTCTTACATATTCTGTCGCGAGAAAACTATCCTGTGCGTTCCCTTTTGAGGCTACACACTTAGACATACAGGCAACACCAAAACTTTTCGAGTTACAACGTGTTGTTTATGAAAAACAAGATAATTTCGCACGATGCGGGATTTCCGTAAAAAGTGGTGTTCTGACAAATTTTGACGAAAGAAAATTCTCCTGTTGGTTCTCTTTTGAGGCTACACGTTTAGACGTGCACGCCACACCAAATCTTTTCGAGTTACCACATGTTGTTTAGGAGATACAAGCTAATTTTTTACGAAGCGTTATTTCTTCTCGTAAAGTGTTTCCAAAAAGTATGTATTTGTCTTTACTCTGCAACACTGTATTTCCTTATAACGTTGTATTCTTACATGTTCTTTCGAGAGAAAAATCTCCTGTGCCTTCTCTTAAGTGGCTACACGCATAGACATACATGCAGCACCAAAGCTTTTCGAGTTACAACGTGTTGTTTAGGAAAAACAAGATAATTTTGCACGATGCGGGATTTCCTTAAAACGTGGTTTTCTGACAAATTTTGACGAAAGAAAGTTCTCCTGTGGGTTCTCTTTTGAGGCTACACGTTTAGACGTATGAGCCACACCAAATCTTTTCGAGTTACAACGTGTTGTTTACGAGATACAAGCAAATTTTTTACAATGCGTTATTTCTTCTCCTAAAGTGTTTCCAATATGTACTTATTTGTCTTTACTCTGCAACACTGTATTTCCTTATAACGTGGTATTCTTACATATTCTTTCGAGAGAAAACTCCCTGTGCGTTCTCTTTTGAGGCTACACGCTTAGACAAACACTCAACACCAAAGCTTTTCGAGTTACACCGTGTTGTTTAGGAAAAACAAGATAATTTTGCACGATGCGAGATTTCCTTAAAACGTGTTTTCTGACAAATTTTGATGAAAGAAAATTCTCCTGTGAGTTCTCTTTTGAGGGTACATGTTTAGACGTGCATGTCACACCAAATCTTTTCGAGTTACAACGTGTTGTTTAGGAGATACAAGCTAATTTTTTACGATGCGTTATTTCTTCTCATAAATTGTGTCCAATACTTACTTATTTGTCTTTACTCTGCAACACTGTATTTCCTTATAACGCGGTATTCTTACATATTCTTTCGAGAGAAAACTCTCCTGTGCGTTCTCTTTTGAGGCTACACGCTTAGACATACACGCAGCACCAAAGCTTTTAGAGTTATAACGTGTTGTTTAGGAAAAACAAGATAATTTCCACGATGCGGGATTTCCATAAAACGTGGTTTTCTGACAAATTTTGACGAAAGAAAATACTCCTGTAAGTTCACTTTTGAGGCTACACGTTTAGACGTACACACCACACCAAATCTTTTCGAGTTACATCGTGTTGTTTACGAGATACAAGCTAATTCTGTAGGATGCGTTATTTCTTCTCGTAAAGTGTTTCCAATACATACGTATTTGTCTTTACTCTGCAACACTGTATTTCCTTATAACGTGGTATTCTTATATATTCTTTCGAGAGAAAACTCTCCTGTGCGTTATCTTTTGAGGGCACACGTGTAGACATACATGCAACACCAAAGCTTTCGAGTTACAATGTGTTGTTTAGGAAAAACAAGATAATTTCGCACAATGCGGGATTTCCTTAAAACGTGGTTTTCTGACAAATTTTGACGAAAGAAAATTCTCCTGTGGGTTCTCTTTTGAGGCTACACGTTTCAACTTACACGTCACACCAAATCCTTCAAGTTACAACGTGTTGTTTAGGAAATACAAGCTAATTTTGTACGATGTATTATTCCTTCTCGTAAAGTGTTTCCAATAAGTAAGTATCTGTCTTTACTCTGCAACACTGTATTTCCTTATAACGTGGTATTCCTACATATTCTTTCGAGAGAATACTCTACTGTGCTTTCTCTTTTGAGGCTACATGCTTAGACATACACGCAACACCAAAGCTTTTCGAGTTACAACGTGTTGTTTAGGAAAAACAAGATAATTTCGCATGATGCAGGACTTCCTTAAAACGTGGTTTTCTGAAAAAATTTTGACCAAAGAAAATTCTCCTGTGGCTTCTCTTTTGAGGCTACGCATTTAGATGTAAACACAACACCAAATATTTTCGAGTTACAACGTGTTGTTTACACCAAAGCTTTTCGAGTTACAACGTGTTGTTTAGGAAAAACAAGATAATTTCGCACGATGCGGGATTTCCTTAAAACGTGGTTTTCCGACATATTTTGACGAAAGAAAATTCTCCTGTGGGTTCTCTTTTGAGGCTACACGTTTCAACGTACACGCCACAAAAAATCTTTTCGCGTTTCACCGTGTTGTTTAGGAAATACAAGCTAATTTTGTATGATGTATTATTCCTTCTCGTAAAGTGTTTCCAATATGTATGCATCTGTCTTTACTGTGCAACACTGTATGTCCTTATAAGGTGGTATTCTTACATATTCTTTCAAGAGAATACTCTCCTGTGCGTTCTCTTTTGAGGCTACACGCTTAGACATACATGCAAAACCAAAGCTTTTCGAGTTACAACGTGTTGTTTAGGAAAAACAAGATAATTTCGCACGATGCGGGATTTCCAGAAAACGTGGTTTTCTGAAAAAATTTTGACCAACGAAAATTCTCCTGTGGGTTCTCTTTTGAGGCTACACCTTTAGATAAACACCACACCAAATCCTTTTGAGTTACAACGTGTTGTTTAGGAGATACAAGCTAATGTTTTACCATGTGTTATTTCTTCTCGTAAAGTGTTTCCAATACGTACATATTTGTCTTTACTCTGCAACACTGTTTTTCCATATAACGTGGAATAACAAATAGTAAAAAATTAGCTTGTATCTCCTAAACAACACGTTATAACTCGAAAGGATTTGGTGTGGCTTGTACGTCTAAACATGTACCCTCAAAAGAGAACCCACGTTTTAAGGAAATCCCGCATCGTGCGCAATTATCTTCTTTTTCCTAAACAACACGTTTTAACTCGAAAAGCTTTGGTGTTGCGTGTATGTCTAAGCGTGTAGCCTCAAAAGAGAACGCACAGGAGAGTTTTCTCTCGAAAGAGTATGTAAGAATACCACTTTATAAGGAAATACAGTGTCGCAGAGTAAAGGCAAATACATACGTATTGGAAACACTTTACGAGAAAAAATAACACAACGTACAAAATTAGCTTGTATCTCCTAAACAACACGTTGTAACTCGAAAAGATTTGGTGTGGCCTGTATATCTAAACGTGTAGCCTCAAAAGAGAACCCACAGGAGAATTTTCTTTCGTCAAAATTTTTCAGAAAACCACGTTTTAAGGAAATCCCGCTTTAAGGAAATCCTAAACAACACGTTGTAACTCGAAAAGCTTTGGTGTTGCTTGTATGTTTAAGCGTGTAGCCTCAAAAGAGAACGCACAGGAGAGTTTTTCTCGATAGAATTTGTAAGGATACCACGTTATAAGGAAATACAGTGTTGCAGAATAAAGACAAATACGTATGTATTGGAAACCCATAAATCCCGCATCATGCGAAATTATCTTGTTCTTCCTAAACAACACGTTGTAACTCGAAAAGCGTTGGTGTTGCGTATATGTCTAAGCGTGTAGCCTCAAATGAGAACGCACAGGAGAGTTTTCTCTTGAAAGAATATGTAAGAATACCACGTTGTAGAATAAAGACATATACTTACTTATTGGAAAAAACTTTAGGAGAAGAAATAACGCATCGTACAAAATTAGCTTGTATCTCCTAAACAACACGTTGTAACTTAAAAAGATTTGGTGTGGCCTGTACGTCTAAACGTGTAGCCTCAAAAGAGAACCCATAGAGGAATTTTCCTTGGACAAAATTTTTTCAGAAAACCACTTATTAAGGAAATCCCGCATCGTGCATAATTATCTTGTTTTTCCTAAACAACACGTTGTAACTCGAAAAGCTTTGGTGTTGCGTGTATGTCTAAGTGCGTAGCCTCAAAGGGGAATGCCCAGGAGAGTTTTCTCTCGAAAGAATATGTAAGAATACCACGTTATAAGGAAATACAGTGTTGCAGAGTATAGACAAATACATACTTATTGGAAACACTTTACGAGAAGAAATAAAGCATCATGCAAAATTAGCTTGTATCTCGTAAACAACACGTTGTAACTGGAAAAGATTTGGTGTGGTGTGTACGTCTAAACGTGTAGCCTCAAAAGAGAATCCACAGGAGAGTTTTCTTTGGTCAAAATTTGTCAAAAACCACGTTTTACGGAAATCCCGCATCGTGCGAAAATATCTTGTTTTTCCTAAACAACACATTGTAACTCGAAAAGCTTTGGTGTTGCGTGTATTTCTAAGCGTGTAGCCTCAAAAGAGAACGCACAGGAGAGTTTTCTCCCGAAAGAATATGTAAGAATACCACGTTATAAGGAAATATAGTGTTGCAGAGTAAAGACAAATACATACTTATTGGAAACACTTAAACTTTACGAGAAGAAATAACACATAGTAAAAAATTAATTTGTATCTCCTAAACAACACGTTATAACTCGAAAGGATTTGGTGTGGCGTGTATGTCTAAACGTGTACCCTCAAAAGAGAACCCACAGGAGAATTTTCTTTCTTCAAAATTTGTCAGAAAACCACGTTTTAAGGAAATTCCGCATCATGCGAAATTATCTTGTTTTTCCTAAACAACACGTTGTAACTCGAAAAGCTTTGGTGTTGCGTGTATGTCTAGGCGTGTATGTCTAGGCGTGTAGCCTCCAAAGAGAACGCACAGGAGAGTTTACTGTCGAAAGAATATGTAAGAATACCACGTAATAAGGAAATACAGTGTTGCAGAGTAAAGGCAAATACATACGTATTGGAAACACTTAAACTTTACGAGAAGAAATAAGGCATCATAAAAAAAAATTAGCTTGTATCTCCTAAACAACACGTTGTAACTCAAAAAGATTTGGTGTGGTGTGTACGTCTAAACGTGTAGCCTTAATAGAGAACCCACAGGAGAATTTTCTTTCATCAAAATTTGTCAGAAAACCACGTTTTAAGGAAATCCCGCATCGTGGGAAATTTTCTTGTTCTTCCTTAACAACACATTGTAACTCGAAAAGCTTTGGTGTTGCGTGTATGTCTAAGCGTGTAGCCTCAAATGAGAACGCACAGGAGAGTTTTCTCTCGAAAGAATTTGTAAGAATACCACGTTATAAGGAAATACAGTGTTGCAGAGTAAAGACATATTTTTACTTATTAGAAAAACTTTCCGAGAAGAAATAACCTATCGTACAAAATTAGCTTGTATCTCCTAAACAACACGTTGTACCTTAAAAAGATTAGGTGTGGACTGTACGTCTAAACGTGTAGCCTCAAAAGAGAACCCATAGGAGAATTTTCCTTGGTCAAAATTTGTCAGAAAACCACTTATTAAGGAAATCCCGCATCGCGCGAAATTATATTGTTTTTCCTAATCAACACGTTGTAACGCGAAAAGCTTTGGTGTTGCCTGTATGTCTAAGCGTGTAGCCTCAAAGGGGAACACACAGGAGAGTTTTCTCTCGAAAGAATATGTAAGAATACCACGTTATAAGGAAATACAGTGTTGCAGACTAAAGGCAAATATGTACGTATTGGAAACACGTTATGAGAAGAAATAACGCATCGTAGAAAATTAGCTTGTATCTCCTAAACAACACGTTGTAACTCGAAAGGATTTGGTGTGGCGTGTACGTCTAAACGTGTAGCCTCAAAAGAGAACACACAGGACAATTTTCTTTCGTCAAAAATTTTCAGAAATCCACGTTTTAAGGAAATCCCGCATCGTGCGAAATTATGTTGTTTTTCCTAAACAACACATTGTAACTCGAAAAGCTTTGGTGTTGCGTGTATGTCTAAGCGTGTAGCCTCAAAAGAGTACACACAGGAGAGTTTTCTCTCGAAAGAATATGTAAGAATACCACGTTATAAGGGAATACAGTGTTGCAGAGTAAAGACAAATACGTATGTATTGGAAACCCATAAACTTTACGAGATGAAATAAAGCATCGTAAAAAATTAGCTTGTATCTCCTAAACAACACGTTGTAACTCGAAAAGATTTGGTGTGGTGTGTACGTCTAATCGTGTAGCCTCAAAAGAGAACACATAGGACAATTTTCTTTCATCAAATTTTGTCAGAAAACCACGTTTTAAGGAAATCACGCATCGTGAGAAATTATCTAGATCTTCCTAAACAACACGTTTTAACTCGAAAAGCTTTGGTGTTGGGTGTATGTCTAAGCATGTAGCCCCAAAAGAGAAGGCAGAGGAGAGTTTTTTCTCGAAAGAATATGTAAGAATGACACGATATAAGGAAATACAGTGTTGCAGAGTAAAGACAAATACTTATTTATTGGAAAAACTTTACAAGAAGAAATAACGCATCGTACAAAATTAGCTTGTATCGCCTAAACAACACGTTGTAACTTAAAAAAGATTTGGACTGGCCTGTACGTCTAAACGTGTAGTCTCAAAAGAGAACCCATAGGAGAATTTTCTTTGGTCAAAATATGTCAGAAAACCACGTATTAAGGAAATCCCTCATTGTGCGAAATTATCTGGTTTTTCCTAAACAACACGTTGTAACGCGAAAAGCTTTGGTGTTGCGTGTATGTCTAAGCGTGTAGCCTCAAAAAAGGATGCACAGGAGAGTTTTTTCTCGAAAGAATATGTAAGAATACCACGTTATAAGGAAATACAGTGTTGCAGACTAAAGCCAAATACGTACGTATTGGAAACACTTTACTAGAAGAAATAACGCATCGTACAAAATTAGCTTGTATCTCCTAAACAACAGTTTGTAACTCGAAAAGATTTGGTGTGGCGTGTACGTCTAAACGTGTAGCCTCAAAAGAGAACCCACAGGAGAATTTTCTTTCGTCAAAATTTTTCAGAAACCACGTTTTAAGTAAATCCCGCATCGTGCGAAATTATCTTGTTTTTCCTAAACAACACATTGTAACTCGAAAGCTTTGGTGTTGCGTGTATGTCTAAGCGTGTAGCCTCAAAAGAGAACGCACAGGAGAGTTTTTTCTCGATAGAATTTGTAAGGATACCACGTTATAAGGAAATACAGTGTTGCAGAATAAAGACAAATACGTATGTATTGGAAACCCATAAACTTTACGAGATGAAATAAATCATCGTACAAAATGAGCTTGTATCTCCTACACAACACGTTGTAACTCGAAAAGATTTGTTGTGGCGTGTACGTCTAAACATGTAGCCTCAAAAGAGAACCCACAGGAGAATTTTCTTTCATCAAAATTTGTCAGAAATCCACGTTTTAAGGAAATCCCGAATTGTGCGCAATTATCTTGTTTTTCATAAACCAAACATTGTAACTCTAAAAGCTTTGGTGTTGGGTGTATGTGCAAGTGTGTGGCCTCAAAAGAGAATGAACAGGAGAGTTTTCTCTCGAAAGAATATGTAAGAATACCACGTTATAAGGAAATACATTGCTGCAGAGTAGAGGCAAATACATACGTATTGGAAACATATTATGAGAAGAAATAATGCATGGTACAAAATTAGCTTGTATCTCCTAAACAACACGTGGTAACTCAAAAAGATTTGGTGTGGCGTGTACGTCTAAATGTGTAGCCTCAAAAGAGAACCGACAGGAGAATTTTCTTACGTCAAAATTTGTCAGAAAACCACATTTTAAGGAAATCCCGCATCGTGCAAAATTATCTTGTTTTTCCTAATCAACACGTTGTAACTCGAAAAGCTTTGGTGTTGTGTGTATGTCTAAGCGTGTAGCCTCCAAAGAGAACGCACAGGATAGTTTTCTCTCGAAAGAATATGTAAGATACCATGTTATAAGGAAATACAGTTTTGCAGAGTAAAGACAAATACTTATTTATTGGAAAAACTTTACGAGAAGAAATAACGCATCATAAAAAATTAGCTTGTATCTCCTAAACAACACGTTGTAACTCAAAAAGATTTGGTTTGGCATGTACGTCTAAACGTGTAGCCTCAAAAGAGAACCCACAGGAGAATTTTCTTTCGCCAAATTTGTCAGAAAACCATGTTTTATGGAAATCCCGCATCATGTTAAATTATCTTGTTTTTCCTAAACAACACGTTGTACCTCGAAAAGCTTTGGTGTTGTGTGAATGTCTAAGCGTGTAGCCTCAAAAGAGAATGCACAGAAGAGTTTTCTCTCGAAAGACCATGTAAGAATACCACATTATAAGGAAATACAGTTTTGCAGAGTAAAGACAAATACGTATGTATTTGAAACACTTTATGAGAAGAAATAACGCATCATAAAAATTAGTTTGTATCTCCTAAACAACACGTTGTAACTCGAAAAGATTTGGTGTGGCATGTACGTCTAAATGTGTAGCCTCAAAAGAGAACCCACAGGAGAATTTTCTTTCGTCAAAATTTGTCAGAAAACCACTTATTAAGGAAATCCCGCATCGTGCGAAACTATCTTGTTTTTCCTAAACAACACATTGTAACTCGAAAATCTTTGGTGTTGCGTGTTTGTCTAAGCATGTAGCCTCAAAAGAGAAAGCACCGGAGAGCTTTCTCTCGAACGAGTATGTAAGAATACCACGTTATAAGGAAATACATTGTGACAAATTAAAAATAAATTAGTTCCTTTTGGAAACACTTAAACTTTACAAGAAGATATAAAGCATCGTAAAAAATTAGCTTGTATCTCCTAAACAACACGTTGTAACTCTAAAACATTTGGTGGGCGTGTACGTCTAAAGGTTTAGCCTCAAATGAAAACCCACAGGAGAATTTTCTTTCCTCAAAATTTGTCAGAAAACCACGTTTTAAGGAATTCCCGCATCGTGTGAAATTATCTTGTTTCTCCTAAACAACACGTTCTAACTCGAAATGCTTTGGTGTTGCGTGTATGTCTAAGCGTGTAGCCTCAAAAGAGAATACACAGGAGAGTTTTCTCTCGAAAGAATATGTACGAATACCATGTTTTAAGGAAATACAGTGTTGTAGAGTAAAGACAAATATGTAAGTATTGGAAACACTTTAGGAGAAGAAATAATGCATCGTACAAAATTAGCTTGTATCTCCTAAACAACACGTTGTAACTCGAAAAGATTTGGTGTGGCGTGTACGTCTAAACATGTAGCCTCAAAAGAGAACCCACAGGAGAATGTTCTTTCGTCAAAATTTGTCAGAAAACCACGTTTTAAGGAAATCCCGCATTGTGCGCAATTATCTTGTTTTTCATAAACAAAACATTGTAACTCGAAAAGCTTTGGTGTTGGGTGTATGTGTAAGCGTGTAGCCTCAAAAGAGAATGCACAGGAGAGCTTTCTCTCGAAAGAATATGTAAGAATACCACGTTATAAGGTAATATATTGCTGCAGAGTAAAGACAAATACATACGTATTGGAAACATATTATGAGAAAAAATAACGCATGGTACAAAATTAGCTTGTATCTCCTAAACAACACGTGGTAACTCAAAAAGATTTGGTGTGGCGTGTACGTCCAAATGTGTAGCCTCAAATGAGAACCCACAGGAGAATTTTCTTACGTCAAAATTTGTCAGAAAACCACATTTTAAGGAAATCCCGCATCGTGCGAAATTATCCTGTTTTTCCTAATCAACACGTTGTAACTCGAAAAGCTTTGTTGTTGCATGTACGTCTAAGCGTGTAGCCTCCAAAGAGAACGCACAGGGTAGTTTTCTCTCGAAAGAATATGTAGGAATACCACGATATAAGGAAATACAGTGTTGCAGAGTATAGACAAATATGTACTTATTGGAAACACTTTACGAGAAGAAATTACGCATCATGCAAAATTAGATTGTATCTCCTAAACAACACGTTGTATCTCGAAAAGATTTGGTGTGGCGTGTACGTCTAAACGTGTAGCCTCAAAAGAGAACCCACAGGAGAATTTTCTTTCGTCAAAATTTGTCAGAAAACCACGTTTTAAGGAAATCCCGCATCGTGAGAAATTATCTTGTTCTTCCTAAACAACACGTTGTAACTCGAAAAGCTTTGCTGTTGCGTGTATGTCTAAGCGTGTAGCCTCAAATGAGAATGCACAGGAGAGTTTTCTCTCAAAAATATGTAAGAATACTACGTTATAAGGAAATACAGTTTTGCAGAGTAAAGACAAATACTTATTTATTGGAAAAATTTTACGAGAAGAAATAACGCATCGTACAAAATTAGCTTGTATTTCCTAAACAACACGTTGTAACTTAAAAAGATTTGGTGTGGCCTGTACATCTAAACGTGTAGTCTCAAAAGAGAACCCATAGGAGAATTTTCTTTGGTCAAAATTTGTCAGAAAACCACGTATTAAGGAAATCCTTCATCGTGCGAAATTATCTTGTTTTTCCTAAACAACATGTTGTAACGCGAAAAGCTTTGGTGTTGCGTGTATATCTAAGCGTGTAGCCTCAAAAAAGAACGCACAGGAGACTTTTCTCTTGAAAGGATATGTAAGAATACCACGTTATAAGGAAATACAGTGTTGCAGAGTAAAGACAAATATGTATGTATTGGAAACCCATAAACTTTAAGAGATGAAAAAAAGCATCGTAAAAAATTAGCTTGTATCTCCTAAACAACACGTTGTAACTCGAAATGATTTGGTGTGGCGTGTACGTCTAAACGTGTAGCCTCAAAAGAGAACCCACAGGAGAATTTTCTTTCGTCAAAATTTTTCAGAAAACCACATTTTAAGGAAATCCCGCTTCGTGAGAAATTATCTAGTTGTTCCTAAACAACACGTTTTAACTTGAAAAGCTTTGGTGTTGGGTGTATCTGTAAGCATGTAGCCCCAAAAGAGAATGCACAGGAGAGTTTTCTCTCGAAAGAATATGTAAGAATACCACGTTATAAGGAAATACAGTGTGGCAGAGTAAAGACAAATACATATGTAATGGAAGCACTTTATGAGAGAAATAACGCATCTTGCAAAATTAGCTTGTATGTCCTAAACAACACGTTGTAACTCGAAAAGATTTGGTGTGGCGTGTACGTCTAAAAGTGTAGCCTCAAAAGAGAACCCACAGGAGAGTTTTCGTTCCTCAAAATTTGTCAGAAAACCACGTTTTAAGGAAATCCCGCATCATGCGAAATTATCTTGTTGTTCCTAAACAACACGTTGAAACTAGAAAATCTTTGGTGTTGCTTGTATGCCTAAGCGTGTAGCCTCAAAAGAGAATGCACAGGAGAGTTTTCTCTTGAAAGAATATGTAAGAATACCACGTTATAAGGAAATATATTGCTGCAGAGTAAAGACAAATACGTATGTATTGGAAACACATTATGAGAATAAATAACGCATGGTACAAAATTAGCTTGTATCTCCGAAACAACACGTGTAAACTCAAAAAGATTTGGTGTGGCGTGTACATCTAAACGTGTAGCCTCAAAAGAGAACCCACAGGAGAATTTTCTTACATCAAAATTTGTCAGAAAACCACGTTTTAAGGAAATCCCGCATCGTGCGAAATTATCTTGTTTTTCCTAATCAACACACATTGTAGCTCGAAAAGCTTTGGTGTTGCGTGAATGTCTAAGCGTGAAGCCTCCAAAGAGAACGCACAGGAGAGTTTTCTCTCGAAAGAATATGTAAGAATACCACGTTATAAGGAAATACAGTGTTGCAGAGTAGAGGCAAATATATACATATTGGAAACACTTAAACTTTACGAGAAGAAATAATTCATCGTTAAAAAATTAGCTCGTATCTTCTAAACAAGTTGTAACTCAAAAAGTTTTGGTGTGGCGTGTACGTCTAAACGTGTAGCCTCAAAAGAGAACGCACAGGAGAGTTTTCTCCAGAAAGAATATGTAGGAATACTACGTTATAAGGAAATACAGTGTTGTAGAGTAAAGACAAATACATTCTTATTGGAAACACTTAAACTTTATGAGAAGAAATAACACATAGTACAAAATTAGCTTGTATATCCTAAACAACACGTTAGAACTCGAAAGGATTTGGTGTGGCGTGTACGTCTAAACGTGAAGCCTCAAAACAGAACCCACAGGAGAATTTTCTTTCGTCAAAATTTGTCAGAAAACCACGTTTTAAGGAAATCCCGCATCATGCGAAATTATCTTGTTTTTCCTAAACAACACGTTGTAACTCGAAAAGCTTTGGTGTTGCGTGAATGTCTAAGTGTGTAGCCTCCAAAGAGAATGCACAGGAGAGTTTTCTCTTGAAAGAATATGTAAGAATACCACGTTATAAGGAAATACAGTCTTGAAGAGTAGAGGCAAATATATACGTATTGGAAACACTTAAACTTTACGAGAAGAAATAATTCATCGTTAAAAAATTAGCTTGTATCTCCTAAACAACAAGTTGTAACTCAAAAAGATTTGGTGTGGCGTGTACGTCTAAATGTTTAGCCTCAAAAGAGAACCCACAGGAGAATTTTCTTTCGTCAAAATTCCTCAGAAAACCACGTTTTAAGGAGATCCAGCATCGTGAGAAATTATCTTGTTCTTCCTAAACAACACGTTGTAACTCGAAAAGCTTTGGTGTTGCGTGTATGTCTCAGCGTGTAGCCTCAAATGAAAATGCACAGGAGAGTTTTCTCTCGAAAAAATATGTTAGAATACCACCTTATAAGGAAATACAGTGTTGCAGAGTAAAGACAAATACTTACTTATTGGAAAAACTTTATGAGAAGAAATAACGCATCGTACCAAATTAGCCTGTATCACCTAAACAACACGTTGAAACTTAAAAAGATTTGGTGTGACCTGTACGTCTAAACGTGTAGTCTCAAAAGAGAACCAATAGGAGAAATTTCTTTTGTCAAAATTTGTCAGAAAACCACGTATTAAGGAAATCCCTCATCGTGCGAAATTATCTTGTTTTTCCTAAACAACACGTTGTAATGCGAAAAACTTTGGTGTTGCGTGTATGTCTAAGCGTGTAGCCTCAAAAGAGGACGCACAGGAGAGTTTTCTCTCGAAAGAATATGTAAGAATACCACGTTATAAGGAAATACAGTGTTGCAGACTAAAGGCAAATACGTACGTATTGGAAACACTTTACGAGAAGAAATAACGCATCGTACAAATTAGCTTGATCTCCTAAACAACACATTGTAACTCGAAAAGTTTTGGTGTGGCATGTACGTGTAAACGTGTAGCCTCAAAAGAGAACCTACAGGAGAATTTTTGTTTGTTAAAATTTGTCAGAAATCCATGTTTTAAGGAAATCACTCATCGTGCGAAATTATCTTGTTTTTCCTAAACAACACGTTGTAACTCGAAAAGCTTTGATGTTGCATGTATGTCTAACCGTGTAGCCTCAAAAGAGAACGCACAGGAGAGTTTTCTCTCGAAAGAACATGTAAGAATACCACATTATAAGGAAATACAGTTTTGCAGAGTAAAGACAAATACATATGTATTTGACACACTCTATGAGAAGAAATAATGCATCGTAAAAGTTTAGTTTGTATCTCCTAAACAACACGTTGTAACTCGAAAAGATTTGGTGTGGCATGTACGTCTAAACGTGTAGCCTCAAAAGAGAACCCACAGGAGAATTTTCTTTCTTCAAAATTTGTCAGTAAACCACTTATTAAGGAAATCCCGCATCATGCGAAACTATCTTGTTTTTCCTAAACAACACATTGTAACTCGACAATCTTTGGTGTTGCGTGTATGTCTAAGCATGTAGCCTCAAAAGAGAACGCACAGGAGAGATTTCTCTCGAACGAGTATGTAAGAATACCATGTTATAAGGAAATACATTGTGGCAAATTAAAGATAAATACGTTCCTTTTGGAAACACTTAAACTTTACAAGAAGATATAAAGCATCGTAAAAAATTAGATTGTATCTCCTAAAGAACACGTTGTAACTCGAAAACATTTGGTGTGGCATGTACGTCTAAACATTTAGCCTCAAATGAAAACCCACAGGAGAATTTTCTTTCCTCAAAATTTGTCAGAAAACCACGTTTTAAGGAATTTCCGCATCATGAGAAATTATCTTGTTTTTCCTAAACAACACGTTCTAACTCGAAATGCTTTGGTGTTGCGTGTATGTCTAAGCGTGTAGCCTCAAAAGAGAATGCACAGGAGAGTTTTCTCTCGAAAGAATATGTACAAATACCATGTTATAAGGAAATACAGTGTTGTAGAGTAAAGACAAATACGTACATATTGAGAACACTTTAGGAGAAGAAATAACGCATCGTACAAAATTAGCTTGTATCTCCTAAACAACACGTTGTACCTCGAAAAGATTTGGTGTGGCGTGTACATCTAAATATGTAGCCTCAAAAGAGAACCCACAGGAGAATTTTCTTTCGTCAAAATTTGTCAGAAAACCACGTTTTAAGGAAATCCCGCATTGTGCGCAATTATCTTGTTTTTCATAAACAAAACATTGTAACTCGAAAAGCTTTGGTGTTGGGTGTATGTGTAAGCGTGTAGCCTCAAAAGAGAATGCACAGGAGAGTTTTCTCTCGAAAGAATATGGAAGAATACCACGTTATAAGGAAATATATTGCTGCAGAGTAAAGACAAATACATACGTATTGGAAACATATTATGAGAAGAAATAATGCATGGTACAAAATTTGCTTGTATCTCCTAAACAACACGTGGTAACTCAAAAAGATTTGGTGTGGCATGCACGTCTAAATGTGTAGCCTCAACAGAGAACCCACAGGAGAATTTTCTTACGTCAAAATTTGTCAGAAAACCACTTTTTAAGGAAATGCCGCATCGTGGGAAATTATCTTGTTTTTCGTAATCAACACGTTGTAACTCGAAAAGCTTTGGTGGTGCGTGTATGTCTAAGCGTGTAGCCTCCAAAGAGAACGCACAGGATAGTTTTCTCTCGAAAGAATATGTAAGAATACCACGTTATAAGGAAATACAGTGTTGCAGAGTATAGACAAATATGTACTTATTAGAAACACTTTACGAAAAGAAATAACGTATCATGCAAACTTAGCTTGTATCTCCTAAACAACACGTTGTAACTCGAAAAGATTTGGTGTGGCGTGAACGACTAAACGTGTAGCCTCAAAGGAGAACCCACAGGAGAGCTTTCTTTCGTCAAAATTTGTCAGAAAACCACGTTTTAAGGAAATCCTGCATCCTGCGAAATCATCTTGTTTTTCCTAAACAACATGTTGTAACTCGAAAAGCTTTGGTGTTGCGTATATGTCTAAGCGTGTAGCCTCAAAAGAGAACGCACAGGAGAGTTTTCTCCCGAAAGAATATGTAGGAATACCACGTTATAAGGAAATACAGTGTTGCAGAGTAAAGACAAATAAATACTTATTGGAAACACTTAAACTTTACGAGAAGAAATAAAACATAGTACAAAATTAGCTTGTATATCCTAAACAACACGTTATAACTCGAAAGGATTTGGTGTTGCGTGTATGTCTAAGCATGTAGCCTCAAAAGAGAATGCACAGGAGAGTTTTCTCTCGAAAGAATATGTAAGAATACCATGTTATAAGGAAACATATTGCTGCAGAGTAAAGACAAATACATACGTTTTGGAAACACATTAAGAGAAGAAATAACGCATGGTACAAAATTAGCTTGTATCTCCGAAACAACACGTGGTAACTCAAAAATATTTGGTGTGGCGTGTACATCTAAACGTGTAGCCTCAAAAGAGAACCCACAGGAGAATATTCTTACGTCAAAATTTGTCAGATAACCACGTTTTAAGGAAATCCCGCATCGTGCGAAATTATCTTGTTTTTCCTAATCAACACGTTGTAACTCGAAAAGCTTTGGTGGTGCGTGTATGTCTAAGCGTGTAGCCTCCAAAGAGAACGCACAGGATAGTTTTCTCTCGAAAGAATATGTAAGAATACCACGTTATAAGGAAATACAGTGTTGCAGAGTATAGACAAATATGTACTTATTGGAAACACTTTAGGAGAAGAAATAACGCATCATGTAAAATTAGCTTGTATCTCCTAAACAACACGTTGTAACTCGACAAGATTTGGTGTGGCGTGTATGTCTAAACGTGTAGCCTCAATAGAGAACCCACAGGAGAGTTTTCTTTCGTCAAAATTTGTCAGAAAACCACGTTTTAAGGAAATACCACATCGTGCGAAATTATCTTGTTTATCCTAAACAACATGTTGTAACTCGAAAAGCTTTGGTGGTGCGTGTATGTCTAAGCGTGTAGCCTCAAAAGAGAACGCACAGGAGAGTTTTCTTCTGAAAGAATATGTAGGAATACCACGTTATAAGGAAATACAGTGTTGCAGAGTAAAGACAAATACATACTTATTGGAAACACTTAAGCTTTACGAGAAGAAATAACACATAGTACAAAATTAGCTTGTATATCCTAAACAACACGTTATAACTCGAAAGGATTTGGTGTGGCGTGTACGTCTAAACGTGTAGCCTCAAAAGAGAACCCACAGGAGAATTTTCTTTCGTCAAAATTTGTCAGAAAACCACGTTTTAAGGAAATCCCGCATCATGCGAAATTATCTTGTTTTTCCTAAACAACACGTTGTAACTCGAAAAGCTTTGGTGTTGGGTGAATGTCTAAGCATGTAGCCTCCAAAGAGAACGCACAGGAGAGTTTTCTCTCTAAAGAATATGTAAGAATATCACGTTATAAGGAAATACAGTGTGGCAGAGTAGAGGCAAGTACATACGTATTGGAAACACTTAAACTTTACGAGAAGAAATAATTCATCGTAAAAAAATTAGCTTGTATCTCCTAAACAACAAGTTGTAACTCAAAATGATTTGGTGTGGCGTGTACGTCTAAACGTGTAGCCTCAAAAGAGAACGCACAGGGGAGTTTTCTCCCGAAAGAATATGTAGGAATACCACGTTATAAGGAAATACAGTTTTGCAGAGTAAAGACAAATACATACTTATTGGAAACAGTTAAGCTATACGAGAAGAAATAACACATAGTACAAAAGTAGCTTGTATATCCTAAACAACAGGTTATAACTCGATAGGATTTGGTGTGGCGTGTACATCTAAACGTGTAGCCTCAAAAGAGAACCCACAGGAGAATTTTCTTTCGTCAACACTTTTCAGAAAACCACGTTTTAAGGGAATCCCGCATCATGCGAAATTATCTTGTTTTTCCTAAACAACACGTTGTAACTCGAAAAGCTTTGGTGTTGCGTGAATGTCTAAGCCTGTAGCCTCCAAAGAGAACGCACAGGAGAGTTTTCTCTCGAAAGAATATGTAAGAATACCACGTTATAAGGAAATACAGTGTGGCAGAGTAAAGAAAACACGTATGTAATGGGAGCACTTTATGAGAGAAATAACGCATCTTGCAAAACTAGCTTGTATGTCCTAAACAACACGTTGTAACTCGAAAAGATTTGGTGTGGCGTGTACGTCTAAAAGTGTAGCCTCAAAAGAGAACCCACAGGAGAGTTTTCTTTCGTCAAAATTTGTTAGAAAACCATGTTTTAAGGATATCCCGCATCGTGCAAAATTATCTTGTTTTTCCTAATCAACACGTTGTAACTCGAAAAGCTTTGGTGGTGCGTGTATGTCTAAGCATGTAGCCTCCAAAGAGAATGCACAGGATAGTTTTCTCACCAAAGAACATGTAAGAATACCACGTTATAAGGAAATACAGTGTTGCAGAATTTAGACAAATATGTACTTATTGGAAACACTTTAGGAGAAGAAATAACGCATCATGCAAAATTAGCTTGTATCTCCTAAACAACACGTTGCAACTCGACAAGATTTGGTGTGGCGTGTATGTCTAAACGTGTAGCCTCAAAAGAGAACCCACAGGAGACTTTTCTTTCGTCTAAATTTGTCAGAAAACCACGTTTTAAGGAAATACCGCATCGTGCGAAATTATCTTGTTTTTCCTAAACAACATGTAACTCGAAAAGCTTTGGTGGTGCGTGTATGTCTAAGCGTGTAGCCTCAAAAGAGAACGCACAGGAGAGTTTTCTTCCGAAAGAATATGTAGGAATACCACGTTATAAGGAAATACAGTGTTGCAGAGTAAAGACAAATGCATACTTATTGGAAACACTTAAGCTTTACGAGAAGAAATAACACATAGTAAAAATTACTTTGTATACCCTAAACAACACGTTATAACTCGAAAGGATTTGGTGTGGCGTGTACATCTAAACGTGTAGCCTCAAAAGAGAACCCACAGGAGAATTTTCTTTCATCAATATTTGTCAGAAAACCACGTTTTTAGGAAATCCCACATCATGCGAAATTATCTTGTTTTTCCTAAAAAACACGTTGTAACTCGAAAAGCTTTGGTGTTGCGTATATGTCTAAGCGTGTAGCCTCCAAAGAGAACGCACAGGAGAGTTTTCTCTCGAAAGAATATGTAAGAATACCACGTTATAAGGAAATACAGTGTTGCAGCGTAGAGGCAAATATATACATATTGGAAACACTTAAACTTTACGAGAAGAAATAATTCATTGTTAAAAAATTAGCTTGTATCTCCTAAACAACAAGTTGTAACTCAAAAAGATTTGATGTGGCGTGTATGTCTAAACGTGTATCCTCAAAAGAAAACGCACGGGAGAGTTTTCTCCCGAAAGAAAAGTAGGAATACTACGTTATAAGGAAATACAGTGTTGCAGAGTAAAGACAAATAAATACATATTGGAAACACTTAAGCTTTACGAGAAGAAATAACACATAGTACAAAATTAGCTTGTATATCCTAAACAACACGTTAGAACTCAAAAGGATTTGGTGTGGCGTGTACGTCTAAACGTGAATCCTCAAAAGAGAACCCACAGGAGAATTTTCTTTCGTCAAATTTGTCAGAAAACCACGTTTTAAGGAAATCCCGCATCATGCGAAATTATCTTGTTTTTCCTAAACAACACGTTGTACCTCGAAAAGCTTTCGTGTTGCGTGAATGTCTAAGTGTGTAGCCTCCAAAAAGAACGCACAGGAGAGTTTTCTCTCGAAAGAATATGTAAGAATACCACGTTATAAGGAAATACAGTGTTGCAGAGTAGAGGCAAATACATACGTATTGGAAACACTTAAACTTTACGAGAAGAAATAATTCATTGTAAAAAAATTAGCTTGTATCTCCTAAACAACAAGTTGCAACTCAAAAAGATTTGGTGTGGCGTGTACGTCTAAACGTGTAGCCTCAAAAGAGAACGCACAGGAGAATTTTCTTTCGTCAAAATTTGTCAGAAAACCACGTTTTAAGGAAATCCCGCATCGTGAGAAATTATCTTGTTCTTCCTAAACAACACGTTGTAACTCGAAAAGCTTTGCTGTTGCGTGTATGTCTCAGCGTGTAGCCTCAAATGAGAACGCACAGGAGAGTATTCTCTCGAAAAAATATGTAAGAATACCACGTTATAAGGAAATACAGTGTTGCAGAGTAAAGACAAATACTTATTGGAAAAACTTTATGAGAACAAATAACGCATCGTACAAAATTAGCTTGTATCTCCTAAACAACACATTGTAACTCGAAAAGATTTGGTGTGGCGTGTACGTCTAAACGTGAAGCCTCAAAAGAGAACCCACAGGAGAATTTTTGTTCGTAAAATTTGTCAGAAATCCATGTTTTAAGGAAATCACTCATCGTGCGAAATTATCTTGTTTTTCCTAAACAACACGTTGTAACTCGAAAAGCTTTGATGTTGCGTGTATGTCTAAGCGTGTAGCCTCAAAAGAGAACGCACAGGAGAGTTTTCTCTCGAAAGAACATGTAAGAATACCACATTATAAGGAAATACAGTTTTGCAGAGTAAAGACAAATACATATGTATTTGAAACACTCTATGAGAAGAAATAACGCATCATAAAAAATTAGTTTGTATCTCCTAAACAACACGTTGTAGCTCGAAAAGATTTGGTGTGGCATGTACGTCTAAACGTGTAGCCTCAAAAGAGAACCCACAGGAGAATTTTCTTTCGTCAAAATTTGTCAGAAAACCACTTATTAAGGAAATCCCGCATCATGCGAAACTATCTTGTTTTTCCTAAACAACACATTGTAACTCGAAAATCTTTGGTGTTGCGTGTATGTCTAAGCATGTAGCCTCAAAAGAGAACGCACAGGAGAGATTTCTCTCGAACGAGTATGTAAGAATACCATGTTATAAGGAAATACATTGTGGCAAATTAAAGATAAATACATTCCTTTTGGAAACACTTAAACTTTACAAGAAGATATAAAGCATCGTAAAAAATTAGCTTGTATCTCCTAAACAACACGTTGTAACTCGAAATCATTTGGTGTGGCCTGTACATCTAAACATTTAGCCTCAAATGAAAACCCACAGGAGAATTTTATTTCCTCAAAATTTGTCAGAAAACCACGTTTTAAGGAATTCCCGCATCATGAGAAATTTTCTTGTTTTTCCTAAACAACACGTTCTAACTCGAAATGCTTTGGTGTTGCGTGTATATCTAAGCGTGTAGCCTCAAAAGAGAATGCACAGGAGAGTTTTCTCTTGAAAGAATATGTACGAATACCATGTTATAAGGAAATACAGTGTTGTAGAGTAAAGACAAATACGTACATATTGGAAACACTTTAGGAGAAGAAATAACGCATCGTACAAAATTAGCTTGTATCTCCTAAACAACACGTTGTAACTCGAAAAGATTTGGTGTGGCGTATACGTCTAAACATGTAGCCTCAAAAGAGAACCCACAGGAGAATTTTCTTTCGTCAAAATATGTCAGAAAACCATGTTTTAAGGAAATCCCGCATTGTGCGCAATTATCTTGTTTTTCATAAACAAAACATTGTAACTCAAAAAGCTTTGGTGTTGGGTGTATATGTAAGCGTGTAGCCTCAAAAGAGAATGCACAGGAGAGTTTTCTCTCGAAAGAATATGTAAGAATACCACGTTAAAAGGAAATATATTGCTAAAGAGTAAAGACAAATACATACGTATTGGAAACATATTATGAGAAGAAATAATGCATGGTACAAAATTTGCTTGTATCTCCTAAACAACACGTGGTAACTCAAAAAGATTTGGTGTGGCGTGCATGTCTAAATGTGTAGCCTCCAAAGAGAACCCACAGGAGAATTTTCTTACGTCAAAATTTGTCAGAAAACCACTTTTTAAGGAAATGCCGCATCGTGGGAAATTATCTTGTTTTTCCTAATCAACACGTTGTAACTCGAAAAGCTTTGGTGGTGCGTGTATGTCTAAGCGTGTAGCCTCCAAAGAGAACGCAAGGGATAGTTTTCTCTCGAAAGAATATGTAAGAATACCACGTTATAAGGAAATACAGTGTTGCAGAGTGTAGACAAATATGTACTTATTGGAAACACTTTACGAAAAGAAATAACACATCATGCAAACTTAGCTTGTATCTCCTAAACAACACGTTGTAACTCGAAAAGATTTAGTGTGGCATGAACGACTAAACGTGTACCCTCAAAGGAGAACCCACAGGAGAGTTTTCTTTCATCAAAATTTGTCAGAAAACCACGTTTTAAGGAAATCCTGCATCCTGCGAAATTATCTTGTTTTTCCTAAACAACATGTTGTAACTCGAAAAGCTTTGGTGTTGCGTATATGTCTAAGCGTGTAGCCTCAAAAGAGAACGCACAGGAGAGTTTTCTCCCGAAAGAATATGTAGGAATACCACGTTATAAGGAAATACAGTGTTGCAGAGTAAAGACAAATAAATACTTATTGGAAACACTTAAACTTTACGAGAAGAAATAAAACATAGTAAAAAATTAGCTTGTATATCCTAAACAACACGTTATAACTCGAAAGGATTTGGTGTTGCATGTATGTCTAAGCATGTAGCCTCAAAAGAGAATGCACAGGAGAGTTTTCTCTCGAAAGAATATGTAAGAATACCACGTTATAAGGAAACATATGCTGCAGAGTAAAGACAAATACATACGTTTTGGAAACACATTATGAGAAGAAATAACGCATGGTACAAAATTAGCTTGTATCTCCCAAACAACACGTGGTTACTCAAAAAGATATGGTGTGGCTTGTACATCTAAACGTGTAGCCTCAAAAGAGAACCCACAGGAGAATTTTCTTACGTCAAAATTTGTCAGAAAACCACGTTTTATGGAAATCCCGCATCGTGCGAAATTATCTTGTTTTTCCTAATCAACACGTTGTAACTCGAAAAGCTTTGGAGGTGCGTGTATGTCTAAGCGTGTAGCCTCCAAAGAGAACGCACAGGATAATTTTCTCTCGAAAGAATATGTAAGAATACCACGTTATAAGGAAATGCAGTGTTGCAGAGTATAGACAAATATGTCCTTATTGGAAACACTTTAGGAGAAGAAATAACGCATCATGTAAAATTAGCTTGTATCTCCTAAACAACACGTTGTAACTCGACAAGATTTGGTGTGGCGTGTATGTCTAAACGTGTAGCCTCAAAAGAGATCCCACAGGAGAGTTTTCTTTCATCAAAATTTGTCAGAAAACCACGTTTTATGGAAATACCGCATCGTGCGAAATTATCTTGTTTATCCTAAACAACATGTTGTAACTCGAAAAGCTTTGGTGGTGCGTGTATGTCTAAGCGTGTAGCCTCCAAAGAGAACGCACAGGAGAGTTTTCTCTCGAAAGAATATGTAAGAATACCACGTTATAAGGAAATACAGTGTTGCAGAGTAAAGACAAATACATACTTATTGGAAACACTTAAGCTTTACGAGAAGAAATAACACATAGTACAAAATTAGCTTGTATATCCTAAACAACACGTTATAACTCGAAAGGATTTGGTGTGGCGTGTACGTCTAAACGTGTAGCCTCAAAAGAGAACCCACAGGAGAATTTTCTTTCGTCAAAATTCGTCAGAAAACCACGTTTTAAGGAAATCCCGCATCATGCGAAATTATCTTGTTTTTCTTAAACAACACGTTGTAACTCGAAAAGCTTTGGTGTTGGGTGAATGTCTAAGCGTGTAGCCTCCAAAGAGAACGCACAGGAGAGTTTTCTCTCGAAAGAATATGTAAGAATATCACGTTATAAGGTAATACAGTGTGGCAGAGTAGAGGCGAGTACATATGTATTGGAAACACTTTAAATTATGAGAAGAAATAATTCATCGTTAAAAAATTAGCTTGTATCTCCTAAACAACAAGTTGTAACTCAAAAAGATTTGGTGTGGCGTGTACGTCTAAACGTGTAGCCTCAAAAGAGAATGCACAGGGGAGTTTTCTCCCGAAAGAATATGTAGGAATACCACGTTATAAGGAAATACAGTGTTGCAGAGTAAAGACAAATACATACTTATTGGAAACAGTTAAGCTTTACGAGAAGAAATAACACATAGTACAAAATTAGCTTGTATATCCTAAACAACAGGTTATAACTCGATAGTATTTGGTGTGGCGTGTACATCTAAACTTGTAGCCTCAAAAGAGAACGCACAGGAGAATTTTCTTTCGTCAACACTTTTCAGAAAACCACGTTTTAAGGGAATCCCGCATCGTGTGAAATTATCTTGTTTTTCCTAAACAACACGTTGTAACTCGAAAAGCTTTGGTGTTGCATGAATGTCTAAGCGTGTAGCCTCCAAAGAGAACGCACAGGAGAGTTTTCTCTCGAAAGAATATGTAAGAATACCACGTTATAAAGAAATACAGTGTGGCAGAGTAAAGAAAATACGTATGTAATGGGAGCACTTTATGAGAGAAATAACGCATCATGCAAAACTAACTTGTATGTCCTAAACAACACGTTGTAACTCGAAAAGATTTGGTGTGGCGTGTACGTCTAAAAGTGTAGCCTCAAAAGAGAACCCACAGGAGAGTTTTCTTTCGTCAAAATTTGTTAGAAAACCACGTTTTAAGGAAATCCCTCATCCTGCGAAATTATCTTGTTTTTCCTAATCAACATGTTGTAACTCGAAAATCTTTGGTGGTGCATGTATGTCTAAGCGTGTAGCCTCCAAAGAGAATGCACAGGATGGTTTTCTCTCGAAAGAATATGTAAGAATACCACGTTATAAGGAAATACAGTGTTCCAGATTTTAGACAAATATGTACTTATTGGAAACACTTTAGGAGAAGAAATAACGAATCATGCAAAATTAGCTTGTATCTTCTAAACAACACGTTGAAACTCGACAAGATTTGGTGTGGCGTGTATGTCTAAACGTGTAGCCTCAAAAGAGAACCCACAGGAGAGTTTTCTTTCGTCAAAATTTGTCAGAAAACCACGTTTTAAGGAAATACCGCATCGTGCGAAATTATCTTGTTTTTCCTAAACAACATGTAACTCGAAAAGCTTTGGTAGTGCGTGTATGTCTAAGTGTGTAGCCTCAAAAGAGAACGCACAGGAGAGTTTTCTTCCAAAAGTATATGTAGGAATACCACGTTATAAGGAAATACAGTGTTGCAGAGTAACGACAAATGCATACTTATTGGAAACACTTAAGCTTTACGAGAAGAAATAACACATAGTAAAAATTAGTTTGTATACCCTAAACAACACGTTATAACTCGAAAGGATTTGGTGTGGCGTGTACGTCTAAACGTGTAGTCTCAAAAGAGAACCCACAGGAGAATTTTCTTTCATCAAAATTTGTCAGAAAACCACGTTTTAAGGAAATCCCGCATCATGCGAAATTATCTTGTTTTTCCTAAAAAACACGTTGTAACTCGAAAAGCTTTGGTGTTGCGTATATGTCTAAGCGTGTAGCCTCCAAAGAGAACGCACAGGAGAGTTTACTCTCGAAAGAATATGTAAGAATACCACGTTATAAGGAAATACAGTGTTGCAGAGTAGAGGCAAATATATACATATTGGAACACTTAAACTTTACGAGAAGAAATAATTCATCGTTAAAAAATTAGCTTGTATCTCCTAAACAACAAGTTGTAACTCAAAAAGATTTGGTGTGGCGTGTACGTCTATACGTGTAGCCTCAAAAGAGAACGCACAGGAGAGTTTTCTCCCGAAAGAAAAGTAGGAATACTAAGTTATAAGGAAATACAGTGTTGCAGAGTAAAGACAAATACATACATATTGGAAACACTTAAGCTTTACGAGAAGAAATAACACATAGTACAAAATTAGCTTGTATATCCTAAACAACACGTCAGAACTCAAAAGGATTTGGTGTGGCGTGTACGTCTAAACGTGAATCCTCAAAAGAGAACCCACAGGAGAATTTTCTTTCGTCAAATTTGTCAGAAAACCACGTTTTAAGGAAATCCCGCATCATGCGAAATTATCTTGTTTTTCCTAAACAACACGTTGTACCTCGAAAAGCTTTCATGTTGCGTGAATGTCTAAGTGTGTAGCCTCCAAAAAGAACGCACAGGAGAGTTTTCTCTCGAAAGAATATGTAAGAATACCACGTTATAAGGAAATACAGCGTTGCAGAGTAGAGGCAAATACATACGTATTGGAAACAGTTAAACTTTACGAGAAGAAATAATTCATTGTAAAAAAATTAGCTTGTATCTCCTAAACAACAAGTTGCAACTCAAAAAGATTTGGTGTGGCGTGTACGTCTAAACGTTTAGCCTCAAAAGAGAACCCACAGGAGAATTTTCTTTCGTCAAAATTTGTCAGAAAACCACATTTTAAGAAATCCCGCATCGTGAGAAATTATCTTGTTCTTCCTAAACAACACGTTGTAACTCGAAAAGCTTTGCTGTTGCATATATGTCTCAGCGTGTAGCCTCAAATGAGAACGCACAGGAGAGTTTTCTCTCGAAAAAATATGTAAGAATACCACGTTATAAGGAAATACAGTGTTGCAGAGTAAAGACAAATACTTATTGGAAAAACTTTATGAGAAGAAATAACGCATCGTACAAAATTAGCTTGTATCTCCTAAACAACACATTGTAACTCGAAAAGATTTGCTGTGGCGTGTACGTCTAAACGTGTAGCCTCAAAAGAGAACCCACAGGAGAATTTTTGTTCATAAAATTTGTCAGAAATCCATGTTTTAAGGAAATCACTCATCGTGCGAAATTATCTTGTTTTTCCTAAACAACACGTTGTAACTAGAAAAGCTTTGATGTTGCGTGTATGTCTAATCGTGTAGCCTCAAAAGAGAATGCACAGGAGAGTTTTCTCTCGAAAGAACATGTAAGAATACCACATTATAAGGAAATACAGTTTTGCAGAGTAAAGACAAATACATATGTATTTGAAACACTCTATGAGAAGAAATAAAGCATCGTAAAAAATTAGTTTCTATCTCCTAAACAACACGTTGTAACTCGAAAAGATTTGGTGTGGCATGTACGTCTAAACGTGTAGCCTCAAAAGAGAACACACAGGAGAATTTTCTTTCGTCAAAATTTGTCAGAAAACCACTTATTAAGGAAATCCCGCATCATGCGAAACTATCTTATTTTTCCTAAACATCACATTGTAACTCGAAAATTTTTGGTGTTGCGTGTATGTCTAAGCATGTAGCCTCAAAAGAGAACGCACAGGAGAGATTTCTCTCAAACGAGTATGTAAGAATACCACGTTATAAGGAAATACATTGTGGCAAATTAAAGATAAATACATTCCTTTTGGAAACACTTAAACTTTACAAGAAGATATAAAGCATCGTAAAAAATTAGCTTGTATCTCCTAAAGAACACGTTGTAACTCGAAAACATTTGGTGTGGTGTGTACGTCTAAACGTTTAGCCACTAATGAAAACCCACAGGAGAATTTTATTTCCTCAACATTTGTCAGAAAACCACGTTTTAAGGAATTCCCGCATCATGAGAAATTATCTTGTTTTTCCTAAACAACACGTTCTAACTCGAAATGCTTTGGTGTTGCGTGTATGTCTAAGCGTGTAGCCTCCAAAGAGAATGCACAGGATAGTTTTCTCTCCAAAGAATATGTAAGAATACCACGTTATAAGGAAATACAGTGTTGCAGAATTTAGACAAATATGTACTTATTGGAAACACTTTAGGAGAAGAAATAACGCATCATGCAAAATTATCTTGTATCCCCGAAACAACACGTTGTAACTCGACAAGATTTGGTGTGGAGTGTATGTCTAAACGTGTAGCCTCAAAAGAGAACCCACAGGAGAGTTTTCTTTCGTCAAAATTTGTCAGAAAACCACGTTTTAAGGAAATACCGCATCGTGCAAAATTATCTTGTTTTTCCTAAACAACATGTAACTCGAAAAGCTTTGGTGGTGCGTGTATGTCTAAGCGTGTAGCCTCAAAAGAGAACGCACAGGAGAGTTTTCTTCCGAAAGAATGTGTAGGAATACCACGTTATAAGGAAATACAGTGTTGCAGAGTAAAGACAAATGCATACTTATTGGAAACACTTAAGCTTTACGAGAAGAAATAACACATAGTAAAAATTAGTTTGTATACCCTAAACAACACGTTATAACTCGAAAGGATTTGGTGTGGCGTGTATGTCTAAACGTGTAGCCTCAAAAGGGAACCCACAGGAGAATTTTCTTTCATCAAAATTTGTCAGAAAACCACGTTTTAAGGAAATCCCGCATCATGCGAAATTATCTTGTTTTTCCTAAAAAACACATTGTAACTCGAAAAGCTTTGGTGTTGCGTATATGTCTAAGCGTGTAGCCTCCAAAGAGAACGCACAGGAGATTTTCTCTCGAAAGAATATGTAAGAATACCACGTTATAAGGAAATACAGTGTTGCAGCGTAGAGGCAAATATATACATATTGGAAACACTTAAACTTTACGAGAAGAAATAATTCATCGTTAAAAAATTAGCTTGTATCTCCTAAACAACACGTTGTAACTCAAAAAGATTTGGTGTGGCGTGTACGTCTAAACGTGTAGCCTCAAAAGAGAACGCACGGGAGAGTTTTCTCCCGAAAGAAAAGTAGGAATACTACGTTATAAGGAAATACAGTTTTGCAGAGTAAAGACAAATACATACATATTGGAAACACTTAAGCTTTACGAGAAGAAATAACACATAGTACAAAATTAGCTTGTATATCCTAAACAACACGTTAGAACTCAAAAGGATTTGGTGTGGCGTGTACGTCTAAACGTGAATCCTCAAAAGAGAACCCACAGGAGAATTTTCTTTCGTCAAATTTGTCAGAAAACCACGTTTTAAGGAAATCCCGCATCATGCGAAATTATCTTGTTTTTCCTAAACAACACGTTGTACCTCGAAAAGCTTTCGGGTTGCGTCAATGTCTAAGTGTGTGGCCTCCAAAAAGAACGCACAGGAGAGTTTTCTCTCGAAAGAATATGTAAGAATACCACCTTATAAGGAAATACAGTGTTGCAGAGTAGAGGCAAATGCATACGTATTGGAAACACTTAAACTTACGAGAAGAAATAATTCATTGTAAAAAATTTAGCTTGTATCTCCTAAACAACAAGTTTCAACTCAAAAAGATTTGGTGTGGTGTGTACGTCTAAACGTTTAGCCTCAAAAGAGAACCCACAGGAGAATTTTCTTCGTCAAAATTTGTCAGAAAACCACGTTTTAAGGAAATCCCGCATCGTGAGAAATTATCTTGTTCTTCCTAAACAACACGTTGTAACTCGAAAAGCTTTGCTGTTGTGTGTATGTCTCAGCGTGTAGCCTCAAATGAGAACGCACAGGAGAGTTTTCTCTCGAAAAAATATGTAAGAATACCACGTTATAAGGAAATACAGTGTTGCAGAGTAAAGACAAATACTTATTGGAAAAACTTTATGAGAAGAAATAACGCATCGTACAAAATTAGCTTGTATCTCCTAAACAACACATTGTAACTCGAAAAGATTTGGTGTGGCGTGTACGTCTAAACGTGTAGCCTCAAAAGAGAACCCACAGGAGAATTTTTGTTCGTAAAATTTGTCAGAAATCCATGTTTTAAGGAAATCACTCATCGTGCGAAATTATCTTGTTTTTCCTAAACAACACGTTGTAACTCGAAAAGCTTTGATGTTGCGTGTATGTCTAAGCGTGTAGCCTCAAAAGAGAACGCACAGGAGAGTTTTCTCTCGAAAGAACATGAAAGAATACCACATTATAAGGAAATACAGTTTTGCAGAGTAAAGACAAATACGTATGTATTTGAAACACTCTATGAGAAGAAATAACGCATCGTAAAAAATTAGTTTGTATCTCCTAAACAACACGTTGTAACTCGAAAAGATTTGGTATGGCATGTACGTCTAAACGTGTAGCCTCTAAAGGGAACCCACAGGAGAATTTTCTTTCGTCAAAATTTGTCAGAAAACCACTTATTAAGGAAATCCCGCATCATGCGAAACTATCTTGTATTTCCTAGACAACACATTGTAACTCGAAAATCTTTGGTGTTGCGTGTATGTCTAAGCATGTAGCCTCAAAAGAGAACGCACAGGAGAGATTTCTCTCGAACGAGTATGTAAGAATACCACGTTATAAGGAAATACATTGTGGCAAATTAAAGATAAATACGTTCCTTTTGGAAACACTTAAACTTTACAAGAAGATATAAAGCATCGTAAAAAAATTAGCTTGTATCTCCTAAAGAACACGTTGTAACTCGAAAACATTTGGTTTGGCGTGTACGTCTAAACGTTTAGCCTCAAATGAAAACCCACAGGAGAATTTTATTTCCTCAAAATTTGTCAGAAAACCACGTTTTAAGGAATTCCCGCATCGTGCGAAATTATCTTGTTTTTCCTAAACAACACGTTCTAACTCGAAATGCTTTGGTGTTGCGTGTATGTCTAAGCGTGTAGCCTCAAAAGAGAATGCACAGGAGAGTTTTCTCTCGAAAGAATATGTACGAATACCATGTTATAAGGAAATACAGTGTTGTTGAGTAAAGACAAATACGTACGTATTGGAAACACTTTAGGAGAAGAAATAATGCATCGTACAAAATTAGCTTGTATCTCCTAAACAACACGTTGTAACTCGAAAAGATTTGGTGTGGCATGTACGTCTAAACATGTAGCCTCAAAAGAAAACCCACAGGAGAATTTTCTTTCGTCAAAATTTGTCAGAAAACCACGTTTTAAGGAAACCCCGCATTGTGCGTAATTATCTTGTTTTTCATAAACAAAACATTGTAACTCGAAAAGCTTTGGTGTTGGGTGTATGTGTAAGCGTGTAGCCTCAAAAGAGAATGCACAGGAGAGTTTTCTCTCGAAAGAATATGTAAGAATACCACGTTATAAGGAAATATATTGCTGCAGAGTAAAGACAAATACATACGTATTGGAAACATATTATGAGAAGAAATAATGCATGGTACAAAATTTGCTTGTATCTCCTAAACAACACGTGGTAACTCAAAAATATTTGGTGTGGCGTGCACGTCTAAATGTGTAGCCTCAAAAGAGAACCCACAGGAGAATTTTCTTACGTCAAAATTTGTCAGAAAACCACATTTTAAGGAAATCCCGCATCGTGCGAAATTATCCTGTTTTTCCTAATCAACACGTTGTAACTCGAAAAGCTTTGGTGGTGCGTGTATGTCTAAGCGTGTAGCCTCCAAAGAGAACGCACAGGATAGTTTTCTCTCGAAAGAATATGTAAGAATACCACGTTATAAGGATATACAATGTTGCAGAGTATAGACAAATATGTACTTATTGGAAACACTTTAGGAGAAGAAATAACGCATCGTACAAAATTAGCTTGTATCTCCTAAACAACACATTGTAACTCGAAAAGATTTGCTGTGGCGTGTACGTCTAAACGTGTAGCCTCAAAAGAGAACCCACAGGAGAATTTTTGTTCATAAAATTTGTCAGAAATCCATGTTTTAAGGAAATCACTCATCGTGCGAAATTATCTTGTTTTTCCTAAACAACACGTTGTAACTAGAAAAGCTTTGATGTTGCGTGTATGTCTAATCGTGTAGCCTCAAAAGAGAATGCACAGGAGAGTTTTCTCTCGAAAGAACATGTAAGAATACCACATTATAAGGAAATACAGTTTTGCAGAGTAAAGACAAATACATATGTATTTGAAACACTCTATGAGAAGAAATAAAGCATCGTAAAAAATTAGTTTCTATCTCCTAAACAACACGTTGTAACTCGAAAAGATTTGGTGTGGCATGTACGTCTAAACGTGTAGCCTCAAAAGAGAACACACAGGAGAATTTTCTTTCGTCAAAATTTGTCAGAAAACCACTTATTAAGGAAATCCCGCATCATGCGAAACTATCTTATTTTTCCTAAACATCACATTGTAACTCGAAAATTTTTGGTGTTGCGTGTATGTCTAAGCATGTAGCCTCAAAAGAGAACGCACAGGAGAGATTTCTCTCAAACGAGTATGTAAGAATACCACGTTATAAGGAAATACATTGTGGCAAATTAAAGATAAATACATTCCTTTTGGAAACACTTAAACTTTACAAGAAGATATAAAGCATCGTAAAAAATTAGCTTGTATCTCCTAAAGAACATGTTGTAACTCGAAAACATTTGGTGTGGTGTGTACGTCTAAACGTTTAGCCACTAATGAAAACCCACAGGAGAATTTTATTTCCTCAACATTTGTCAGAAAACCACGTTTTAAGGAATTCCCGCATCATGAGAAATTATCTTGTTTTTCCTAAACAACACGTTCTAACTCGAAATGCTTTGGTGTTGCGTGTATGTCTAAGCGTGTAGCCTCCAAAGAGAATGCACAGGATAGTTTTCTCTCCAAAGAATATGTAAGAATACCACGTTATAAGGAAATACAGTGTTGCAGAATTTAGACAAATATGTACTTATTGGAAACACTTTAGGAGAAGAAATAACGCATCATGCAAAATTATCTTGTATCCCCGAAACAACACGTTGTAACTCGACAAGATTTGGTGTGGAGTGTATGTCTAAACGTGTAGCCTCAAAAGAGAACCCACAGGAGAGTTTTCTTTCGTCAAAATTTGTCAGAAAACCACGTTTTAAGGAAATACCGCATCGTGCAAAATTATCTTGTTTTTCCTAAACAACATGTAACTCGAAAAGCTTTGGTGGTGCGTGTATGTCTAAGCGTGTAGCCTCAAAAGAGAACGCACAGGAGAGTTTTCTTCCGAAAGAATGTGTAGGAATACCACGTTATAAGGAAATACAGTGTTGCAGAGTAAAGACAAATGCATACTTATTGGAAACACTTAAGCTTTACGAGAAGAAATAACACATAGTAAAAATTAGTTTGTATACCCTAAACAACACGTTATAACTCGAAAGGATTTGGTGTGGCGTGTATGTCTAAACGTGTAGCCTCAAAAGGGAACCCACAGGAGAATTTTCTTTCATCAAAATTTGTCAGAAAACCACGTTTTAAGGAAATCCCGCATCATGCGAAATTATCTTGTTTTTCCTAAAAAACACATTGTAACTCGAAAAGCTTTGGTGTTGCGTATATGTCTAAGCGTGTAGCCTCCAAAGAGAACGCACAGGAGATTTTCTCTCGAAAGAATATGTAAGAATACCACGTTATAAGGAAATACAGTGTTGCAGCGTAGAGGCAAATATATACATATTGGAAACACTTAAACTTTACGAGAAGAAATAATTCATCGTTAAAAAATTAGCTTGTATCTCCTAAACAACACGTTGTAACTCAAAAAGATTTGGTGTGGCGTGTACGTCTAAACGTGTAGCCTCAAAAGAGAACGCACGGGAGAGTTTTCTCCCGAAAGAAAAGTAGGAATACTACGTTATAAGGAAATACAGTTTTGCAGAGTAAAGACAAATACATACATATTGGAAACACTTAAGCTTTACGAGAAGAAATAACACATAGTACAAAATTAGCTTGTATATCCTAAACAACACGTTAGAACTCAAAAGGATTTGGTGTGGCGTGTACGTCTAAACGTGAATCCTCAAAAGAGAACCCACAGGAGAATTTTCTTTCGTCAAATTTGTCAGAAAACCACGTTTTAAGGAAATCCCGCATCATGCGAAATTATCTTGTTTTTCCTAAACAACACGTTGTACCTCGAAAAGCTTTCGGGTTGCGTCAATGTCTAAGTGTGTGGCCTCCAAAAAGAACGCACAGGAGAGTTTTCTCTCGAAAGAATATGTAAGAATACCACCTTATAAGGAAATACAGTGTTGCAGAGTAGAGGCAAATGCATACGTATTGGAAACACTTAAACTTACGAGAAGAAATAATTCATTGTAAAAAATTTAGCTTGTATCTCCTAAACAACAAGTTTCAACTCAAAAAGATTTGGTGTGGTGTGTACGTCTAAACGTTTAGCCTCAAAAGAGAACCCACAGGAGAATTTTCTTCGTCAAAATTTGTCAGAAAACCACGTTTTAAGGAAATCCCGCATCGTGAGAAATTATCTTGTTCTTCCTAAACAACACGTTGTAACTCGAAAAGCTTTGCTGTTGTGTGTATGTCTCAGCGTGTAGCCTCAAATGAGAACGCACAGGAGAGTTTTCTCTCGAAAAAATATGTAAGAATACCACGTTATAAGGAAATACAGTGTTGCAGAGTAAAGACAAATACTTATTGGAAAAACTTTATGAGAAGAAATAACGCATCGTACAAAATTAGCTTGTATCTCCTAAACAACACATTGTAACTCGAAAAGATTTGGTGTGGCGTGTACGTCTAAACGTGTAGCCTCAAAAGAGAACCCACAGGAGAATTTTTGTTCGTAAAATTTGTCAGAAATCCATGTTTTAAGGAAATCACTCATCGTGCGAAATTATCTTGTTTTTCCTAAACAACACGTTGTAACTCGAAAAGCTTTGATGTTGCGTGTATGTCTAAGCGTGTAGCCTCAAAAGAGAACGCACAGGAGAGTTTTCTCTCGAAAGAACATGAAAGAATACCACATTATAAGGAAATACAGTTTTGCAGAGTAAAGACAAATACGTATGTATTTGAAACACTCTATGAGAAGAAATAACGCATCGTAAAAAATTAGTTTGTATCTCCTAAACAACACGTTGTAACTCGAAAAGATTTGGTATGGCATGTACGTCTAAACGTGTAGCCTCTAAAGGGAACCCACAGGAGAATTTTCTTTCGTCAAAATTTGTCAGAAAACCACTTATTAAGGAAATCCCGCATCATGCGAAACTATCTTGTATTTCCTAGACAACACATTGTAACTCGAAAATCTTTGGTGTTGCGTGTATGTCTAAGCATGTAGCCTCAAAAGAGAACGCACAGGAGAGATTTCTCTCGAACGAGTATGTAAGAATACCACGTTATAAGGAAATACATTGTGGCAAATTAAAGATAAATACGTTCCTTTTGGAAACACTTAAACTTTACAAGAAGATATAAAGCATCGTAAAAAAATTAGCTTGTATCTCCTAAAGAACACGTTGTAACTCGAAAACATTTGGTTTGGCGTGTACGTCTAAACGTTTAGCCTCAAATGAAAACCCACAGGAGAATTTTATTTCCTCAAAATTTGTCAGAAAACCACGTTTTAAGGAATTCCCGCATCGTGCGAAATTATCTTGTTTTTCCTAAACAACACGTTCTAACTCGAAATGCTTTGGTGTTGCGTGTATGTCTAAGCGTGTAGCCTCAAAAGAGAATGCACAGGAGAGTTTTCTCTCGAAAGAATATGTACGAATACCATGTTATAAGGAAATACAGTGTTGTTGAGTAAAGACAAATACGTACGTATTGGAAACACTTTAGGAGAAGAAATAATGCATCGTACAAAATTAGCTTGTATCTCCTAAACAACACGTTGTAACTCGAAAAGATTTGGTGTGGCATGTACGTCTAAACATGTAGCCTCAAAAGAAAACCCACAGGAGAATTTTCTTTCGTCAAAATTTGTCAGAAAACCACGTTTTAAGGAAACCCCGCATTGTGCGCAATTATCTTGTTTTTCATAAACAAAACATTGTAACTCGAAAAGCTTTGGTGTTGGGTGTATGTGTAAGCGTGTAGCCTCAAAAGAGAATGCACAGGAGAGTTTTCTCTCGAAAGAATATGTAAGAATACCACGTTATAAGGAAATATATTGCTGCAGAGTAAAGACAAATACATACGTATTGGAAACATATTATGAGAAGAAATAATGCATGGTACAAAATTTGCTTGTATCTCCTAAACAACACGTGGTAACTCAAAAATATTTGGTGTGGCGTGCACGTCTAAATGTGTAGCCTCAAAAGAGAACCCACAGGAGAATTTTCTTACGTCAAAATTCGTCAGAAAACCACATTTTAAGGAAATCCCGCATCGTGCGAAATTATCCTGTTTTTCCTAATCAACACGTTGTAACTCGAAAAGCTTTGGTGGTGCGTGTATGTCTAAGCGTGTAGCCTCCAAAGAGAACGCACAGGATAGTTTTCTCTCGAAAGAATATGTAAGAATACCACGTTATAAGGATATACAATGTTGCAGAGTATAGACAAATATGTACTTATTGGAAACACTTTAGGAGAAGAAATAACGCATCATGCAAAATTAGCTTGTATCTCCTAAACAACACGTTGCAACTCGAAAAGATTTGTTGTGGCGTGTACGACTAAACGTGTAGCCTCAAAGGAGAACCCACAGGAGGGTTTTCTTTCGTCAAACTTTGTCAGAAAACCACTTTTTAAGGAAATCCTGCATCGTGCGAAATTATCTTGTTTTTCCTAAACAACATGTTGTAACTCGAAAAGCTTTGATGTTGCATATATTTCTAAGGGTGTAGCCTCAAAAGAGAACGTACAGGAGAGTTTTCTCCCGAAAGAATATGTAGGAATACCACGTTATAAGGAAATACAATGTTGCAGAGTAAAGACAAATACATACTTATTGGAAACACTTAAACTTTACGAGAAGAAATAAAACATAGTAAAAAATTAGCTTGTATATCCTAAACAACACGTTATAACTCGAAAGGATTTGGTGTTGCGTGTATGTCTAAGCATGTAGCCTCAAAAGAGAATGCACAGAAGAGTTTTCTCTCGAAAGAATATGTAAGAATACCACGTTATAAGGAAATATATTGCTGCAGAGTAAAGACAAATACGTACGTATTGGAAACACATTATGAGAAGAAATAACGCATGGTACAAAATTAGCTTGTATCTCCGAAACAACACGTGGTAACTCAAAAAGATTTGGTGTGGCGTGTACATCTAAATGTGTAGCCTCAAAAGAAAACCAACAGGAGAATTTTCTTACGTCAAAATTTGTCAGAAAACCACGTTTTAAGGAAATCCCGCATCGTGCGAAATTATCTTGTTTTTCGTAATCAACACGTTGTAACTTGAAAAGCTTTGGTGGTGCGTGTATGTCTAAGCGTGTAGCCTCCAAAGAGAACGCACAGGATAGTTTTCTCTCGAAAGAATATGTGAGAATACCACGTTATTAGGAAATACAGTGTTGCAGAGTATAGACAAATATGTACTTATTGGAAACACTTTAGGAGAAGAAATAACGCATCATGTAAAATTAGCTTGTATCTCCTAATCAACACGTTGTAACTCGAAAAGTTTGGTGTTGCGTGAATGTCTAAGCGTGTAGCCTCCAAAGAGAACGCACAGGAGAGTTTTCTCTCGAAAGAATATGTAAGAATACCACATTATAAGGAAATACAGTGTTGCAGAATAAAGGCAAATACATATGTATTGGAAACACTTAAACATTACGAGAAGAAATAACGCATCGTAAAAAAATTAGCTTGTATCTCCTAAACAACAAGTTGTAACTCAAAAAGATTTGGTGTGGCGTGTACGTCTAAACGTGTAGCCTCAAAAGAGAACCCACAGGACAATTTTCTTTCTTCAAAATTTGTCAGAAAACCACGTTTTAAGGAAATCCCGCATCGTGAGAAATTATCTTGTTCTTCCTAAACAACACGTTGTAACTCGAAAAGCTTTGCTGTTGCTTGTATGTCTAAGCGTGTAGCCTCAAATGAGAATGCCCAGGAGAGTTTTCTCTCGAAAAAATATGTAAGAATACCATGTTATAAGGAAACACAGTGTTGCTGAGTAAAGACAAATACTTACTTATTGGAAAAACTTTACGAGAAGAAATAACGCATCGTACAAAATTAGCTTGTATCTCCTAACCAACACGTTGTAACTTAAAAAGATTTGGTGTGGCATGTACGTCTAAACGTGTAGTCTCAAAAGAGAACCCATAGGAGAATTTTCTTTGGTCAAAATTTGTCAGAAAACCACGTATTAAGGAAATTCCTAATCGTGCGAAATTATCTTGTTTTTCCTATAACAACACGTTGTAACGCGAAAAGCTTTGGTGTTGCGTGTATGTCTAAGCGTGTAGCCTCAAAAGAGGACACACAGGAGAGTTTTCTCTCGAAAGAAGATATAAGAATACAACGTTATAAGGAAATACAGTGTTGCAGACTAAAGGCAAATACGTACGTATTGGAAACACTTTAGAGAAGAAATAACGCATCGTAAAAAATTAGCTTCTAGTTCCTAAACAACACGTTGTAACTTACTTCTCTTAAAGAGTTTCCAATAGGTACGTATTTGTCTTTACTCTGCAACACTGTATTTCCTTATAACGTGGTATTCTTACATATTCTTTCGAGAGAAAACTCTCCTGTGCGTTCTCTTTTGAGGCTACAAGCTTAGACATACACGCAACACCAAAGCTTTTCGAGTTACAACGTGTTGTTTAGGAAAAACAAGATAATTTCGCAGGATGCGAGATTTCCTTAAAACGTGGTTTCTGACAAATTTTGATGAAAGAAAGTTCTCCTGTGGGTTCTCTTTTGAGGCTACACGTTTAAACGTACACCTCACACCAAATCTTTTCGAGTTACAAGGTGTTGTTAGGAGATACAAGCTAATTTTGTATGATGAGTTATTTCTTCTGGTAAAGTCTTTCCAATATGTACTTATTTGTCTTTACTCTGCAAAATTGTATTTCCTTATAACGTGGTATTCTTATATATTCTTTCGAGAGAAAACTCTCCTGTGCCTTCTCTTTTGAGGATCCACGCTTACCCATACATGCAACACCAAATCTTTTCGAGTTACAACATGTTGTTTGGGAAAAAGAAGATGATTTCGCACGATGCAGGATTTCCTTAAAACGAGGTTTTCTGAAAAATTTTGACGAAAGAAAATACTCCTGTGGGTTCTCTTTTGAGGCTACATGTTTAGACGTACATGCCACACCAAATCTTTTCGAGTTACAACATGTTGTTTCGGAGATACAAGCATAATTTTGTAAGATGCGTTACTTCTTCTCGTAAAGTGTTTCCAATATGTAAGTACTTGTCTTTACTCTGCAACACTGTATTTCCTTATAACGTGGTATTCTTATATATTCTTTCAAGAGAAAACTATCCTGTGCGTTCCCTTTTTAGGCTACACACTTAGACATACAGGCCACACCAAAGCTTTTCGAGTTACAACGTGTTGTTTATGAAAAACAAGATAATTTCGCACGATGCGGGATTTCCTTAAAACGTAGTTTTCTGAAACATTTTGACGAAAGAAAATTCTTCAGTGGGTTCTCTTTTGAGGCTACACGTTTAGACGTACACGCCACACCAAATTCTTTCGATTTACCACGTGTTGTTTAGGAGATACAAGCTAATTGTGTATGATTCGTTATTTCTTCTCATAAAGTGTTTCCAATAAGTACGTATTTGTCTTTACTCTGCAACACTGTATTTCCTTATAACGTTGTATTCTTACATATTCTTTCAAGAGAAAACTCTCCTGTGCGTTCTCTTTAGAGGCCATACGCTTAGACATACACGCAACGCCAAAGCTTTTCGAGTTACAATGTGTTGTTTAGGAAAAACAAGATAATTTCACAGGATGCGAGATTTCCATAAAACGTGGTTTTCTGAAAAATTTTGACGAAACAAAGTTCTCTTGTGGGTTCTCTTTTGAGACTACACGTGTAGAGGTACGAGTCACACTAAATCTTTTCGAGTTACAACTTGTTGTTTAGGAGATACAAGCTAATTTTTTCGTTGCCTTATTTCTTCTCTTAAAGTGTTTCCAATAGTGTTTGTCTTTACTCTGCAACACAGTATTTCCTTATAACGTGGTATTCTTACATATTCTTTCGAGCGAAAACTCTCCTGTGTGCTCTCTTTTGAGGCTACATGCTTAGACATACACGCAACACCAAAGCTTTTCGAGTTACAACGTGTTGTTTAGGAAAAACAAGATAATTTCGTACGATGCGAGATTTCCTTAAAACTTGGTTTCTGACAAATTTTGATGAAAGAAGATTCTCCTGTGGGTTCTCGTTTGAGGCTACACTTTTAGACTTACACGTCACACCAAATCTTTTCCAGTTACAACGTGTTGTTTAGGAGATACAAGCTAATTTTGTATGATGCGTTATTTCTTCTCGTAAAGTGTTTCCAATATGTACTTATTTGTCTTTACTCTGCAAATTTGTATTTCCTTATAACGTGATATACTTACATCTTCTTTCGAGAGAAAATTCTCCTGTGCCTTCTCTTTTGAGGCTACACGCTTACACATACACGCAACACAAAAGCTTTTCGAGTTACAACGTGTTGTTTAGGAAAAACAAGATAATTTCGTACGATGTGAGATTTCCTTAAAACGTGGTTTCTGACAAATTTTGATGAAAGAAGATTCTCCTGTCGGTTCTCGTTTGAGGCTACACTTTGAGACTTACAGGTCACACCAAATCTTTTCGAGTTACAACGTGTTGTTTAGGAGATACAAGCTAATTTTGTACGATGCGTTATTTCTTCTCGTAAAGTGTTTCCAATATGTACTTATTTGTCTTTACTCTGCAAAACTGTATTTCCTTATAACGTGATATTCTTACATATTCTTTCGAGAGAAAATTCTCCTGTGCCTTCTCTTTTGAGGCTACACGTTTACACATACACGCAACACCAAAGCTTTTCGAGTTACAAAATGTTGTTTAGGAAAAAGAAGATGATTTCGCACGATGCGGCATTTCCTTAAAACGAGGTGTTCTGAAAAATTTTGAAGTAAGAAAATTCTCCTGTGGGTTCTCTTTTGAGGCTACACATTTAGACGTCCATGCCACACCAAATCCTTTCGAGTTACCACGTGTTGTTTAGGAGATACAAGCTAATTTTGTACGATGCGTTATTTCTTCTTGTAAAGTGTTTCCGATACGTACTTATTTGTCTTTACTCTGCAACACTGTATTTCCTTATAACGTGGTATTCTTACATATTATTTCGAGGGAAAACTCTCCTGTGCATTCTCTTTTGAGGCTACACGCTTAGACAAACATGCAACGCCAAAGTTTTTCGAGTTACAATGTGTTGTTTAGGAAAAACAAGATAATTTGGCATGATGCGAGATTTCCATAAAACGTGGTTTTCTGACAAATTTTGACGAAAGAAAATTCTCCTGTGGGTTGTCTTTTGAGGCTACACGTTTAGATGTACACGCCACACCAAATCCTTTCGAGTTACCACGTGTTGTTTCGGAGATACAAGCTAATTTTGTATGATGCGTTATTTCTTCTCGTAAAGTGTTTCCAATATGTACGTATTTGTCTTTACTCTGCAACACTGTATTTCCTTATAACGTTGTATTCTTACATGTTCTTTCGAGAGAAAACTCTCCTGTGCATTCTCTTTAGAGGCTACATGCTCAGACATACACGCAACACCAAAGCTTTTCGAGTTACAACGTGTTGTTTAGGAAAAACAAGATAATTTTGCACGATGCGGGATTTCCTTAAACGTGGTTTTCTGACAAATTTTGAAGAAAGAAAGTTCTCCTGTGGGTTCTCTTTTGAGGCTAAACGTGTAGATATACGAGCCACACGAAATATTTTTGAGTTACAACGTGTTGTTTAGGAGATACAAGCAAATATTGTACAATGCGTTATTTCTTCTCATATAGTGTTTCCAATACGTACGTATTTGTCTTTACTCTGCAACACTGTATTTCCTTATAACGTGGTATTCTTACATATTCTTTCGAGGGAAAACAATCCTGTGCATTCTCTTTTGAGGTTACACGCTTAGACAAACACGCAACGCCAAAGCTTTTGGAGTTACAACGTGTTGTTTAGGAAAAACAAGATAATATCGCACGATATGAGATTTCCATTAAACGTGGTTTTCTGAAAAATTTTGACGAAACAAAGTTCTCCTGTGGGTTCTCTATTGAGGCTGCACGTGTAGAGGTATGAGCGACACCAAATCTTTTCGAGTTACTACGTGTTGTTTAGGAGATACAAGCTAATTTTCTAGGATGCGATATTTCTTCTCTTAAAGTGTTTCCAATACGTACGTAGTTGTCTTTACTCTGCAACACTGTATTTCCTTATAACGTGGTATTCTTACATATTCTTTCGAGAGAAAACTCTCCTGTGCGTTCTCCTTTGAGGCTACACGCGTAGACATACACGCAATACCAAAGCTTTTCGAGTTACAACGTGTTGTTTAGGAAAAACACGATAATTTCGCACGATGCGAGACTTCCTTAAAACGTGGTTTCTGACAAATTTTGATGAAAGAAAATTCTCCTGTGGGTTCTCGTTTGAGGCTACACTTTTAGACGTACACGTCACAACAAATCTTTTTGAGTTACAACGTGTTGTTTAGGAGATACAAGATAATTTTGTAAGATGCGTTATTTCTTCTCGTAAAGTGTTTACAATATGTACTTATTGGTCTTTACTCTGCAAAATTGTATTTCCTTATAATGTGGTATTCTTACATATTCTTTCGAGAGAATACTCTCCAGTGCCTTCTCTTTTGAGGCTCCACGCTTACACATACACGCAACACCATAGCTTTTCGAGTTACAACATGTTGTTTAGGAAAAAGAAGATGATTTCGCACGATGCGGGATTTCCTTAATATGTGGTTTTCTGAAAAATTTTGAATAAAGAAAATTCTCCTGTGGGTTCTCTTTTGAGGCTACACGTTTAGACGTACATGCCACACCAAATCCTTTCGAGTTACCACGTGTTGTTTAGGAGATACAAGCTAATTTTGTAAGATGCGTTATTTCTTCTCATAAAGTGTTTCCAATACGTACTTATTTGTCTTTAATCTGCAACACTGTATTTCCTTATAACATAGTATTCTTACATATTATTTCGAGGGAAAACTCTCCTGTGCGTTCTCTTTTGAGGGGACACGCTTAGACAAACACGCAACGCCAAAGCTTTTCGAATTACAATGTGTTGTTTAGGAAAAACAAGATAATTTAGCACGATGCGAGATTTCCATAAAATGTGGTTTTCTGAAAAATTTTGACGAAAGAAAGTTCTCCTGTGGGTTCTCTTTTGTGGCTACTCGTGTAGAGGTATGAGCCACACCAAATCTTTTCGAATTACAACGTGTTGTTTAGGAGATATAAGCTAATTTTTTACGATGCGTTAATTCTTCTCGTAAAGTGTTTCCAATAAGTACATATTTGTCTTTACACTGCAACATTATATTTCCTTATAACGTGGTATTCTTACATATTCCTTCGAGGGAAAACTATCCTGTGCGTTCCCTTTTGAGGCTACACACTTAGACATACAGGCAACACCAAAGCTTTTCGAGTTACAACGTGTTGTTTATGGAAAACAAGAAAATTTTGCACGATGCGGGATTTCCTTAAAACGAGGTTTTCTGACAAATTTTGACGAAAGACAATTCTCCTGTGGCTTCTCTTTTGAGGCTACACGTTTAGACGTGCACGCCACACCAAATCCTTTCGAGTAACCACGTGTTGTTTAAGAGATACAAGCTAATTTTCTATGATGCGTTATTTCTTTTCGTAAAGTGGTTCCAATACGTATGTATTTGTCTTTACTCTGCAACAGTGTATTTCCTTATAACGTTGTATTCTTACATGTTCTTTCGAGAGAAAACTCTCCTGTGCATTCTCTTTAGAGGCTACATGCTCAGACATACACGCAACACCAAAGCTTTTTGAGTTACAACGTGTTGTTTATGAAAAACAAGATAATTTCGCACGATGCGGGATTTCCTTAAAACGTGGTGTTCTGACAAATTTTGACGAAAGAAAATTCTCCTGTGGGTACTCTTTTGACGCTACACGTTTAGAGGTACACGCCACACCAAATCCTATCGAGTTACTACGTGTTGTTTAGGAGATACAAGCTAATTTTGTACGATGCTTTATTTCTTCTAGTAAAGTGTTTCCAAACTTACGTATTTGTCTTTACTCTGCAACACTGTATTTCCTTATAATGTTGAATTCTTACATGTTCTTGCGAGAGAAAACTTTCCTGTGCATTCTCTTTAGAGGCTACATGCTCACACATACACGCAACACCAAAGCTTTTCGAGTTACAACGTGTTGTTTAGGAAAAACAAGATAATTTTGCACGATGCAGATATCCTTAAAACGTGGTTTTCTGACAAATTTTGACGAAAGAAAGTTCTCCTGTGCATTGTCTTTTGAGGCTACAGGTTTAGGCATACATGC
The DNA here is from genome assembly GCF_947179515.1 of Apodemus sylvaticus. Lineage (NCBI taxonomy): Eukaryota > Metazoa > Chordata > Mammalia > Rodentia > Muridae > Apodemus > Apodemus sylvaticus. The sequence goes on along the minus strand of NW_026263124.1, from coordinate 82,778 downwards.
CACACCAAATCTTTTTGAGTTACAACCTGTTGTTTAGGAGATACAAGCAAATTTTTTACGATGCGTTATTTCTTCTTGTAAAGTGTTTCCAATACATAAGTATTTGTCTTTACTCTACAACACTGTATTTCCTTATAACGTGGTATTCTTACATATTCTTTCAAGAGAAAACTCTCCAGTGAGTTCTCTTTTGATGCTACACGCTTAGACATACACGCAACACCAAAGCTTTTCGAGTTACAACGTGTTGTTTAGGAGATACAAGTTAATTTTGTACGATGCGTTATTTCTTCTCATAAAGTGTTTCCAATATGTACTTAATTGTCTTTACTCTGCAACACTGTATTTCCTTATAACGTGGTATTCTTACATATTCTTTCGAGGGAAAACTCTCCTGTGCATTCTCTTTTGGGCTACACGCTTAGACATACACGCAACGCCAAAGCTTTTCGAGTTACAACGTGTTGTTTAGGAAAAACAAGATAATTTCGCACGATGCGAGATTTCCATAAAACGTGGTTTTCTGAAAAAAATTTGACGAAAGAAAGTTCTCCTGTGGGTTCTCTTTTGAGGCTACACGTTGAGACAAACACGTCACACCAAATCTTTTCAAGTTACAACGTGTTGTTTAGGAGATACAAGCTAATTTTGTATGATGCGTTATTTCTTCTCATAAAGTGTTTCCAATAAGTACTTATTTGTCTTTACTCTGCAAAATTGTATTTCCTTATAACGTGGTATTCTTGCATATTCTTTCGAGAGAAAACTCTCCTGTGCTTTCTCTTTTGCGGCTCCACACTTACACATACACGCAACACCAAAGCTTTTCAAGTTACAACATGTTGTTTAGGAAAAAGAAGATGATTTCGCATGATGCGGGATTTCCTTAAAACGTCGTTTTCTGAAAAATTTTGACAAAAGAAAATTCTCCTGTGGGTTCTCTTTTGAGGCTACACATTTAGACGTACATGCCACACCAAATCTTGTCGAGTTACAACGTGTTGTTTAGGAGATACAAGCTAATTTTTTACGATGTGTTTATTCTTCTCGTAAAGTGTTTCCAACACATACGTATTTGTCTTTACTCTGCAACATTGTATATCCTTATAACGTGGTATTCTTACATATTCTTTTGATAGAAAACTATCCTGTGCGTTCCCTTTTGAGGCTACACACTTAGACATACAGGCAACATCAATGCTTTTCGAGTTACAACTTGTTGTTTATGAAAAACAAGATAATTTCCACGATGCGGGATTTCCTTAAAACGTGGTGTTCTGACAAATTTTGACGAAAGAAAATTCTCCTGTGGGTACTCTTTTGACGCTACACGTTTAGAGGTACACGCCACACCGAATCCTATCGAGTTACAACGTGTTGTTTAGGAGATACAAGCTAATTTTGTACGATGCTTTATTTCTTCTCGTAAAGTGTTTCCAAACTTACGTATTTGTCTTTACTCTGCAACATTGTATTTCCTTATAATGTTGAATTCTTACATGTTCTTGCGAGAGAAAACTTTCCTGGGCATTCTCTTTAGAGGCGACATGCTCACACATACACGCAACACCAAAGCTTTTCGAGTTACAACGTGTTGTTTAGGAAAAACAAGATAATTTTGCACGATGCAGATATCCTTAAAACGTGGTTTTCTGACAAATTTTGACGAAAGAAAGTTCTCCTGTGCATTGTCTTTTGAGGCTACAGGTTTAGACGTACATGCCACACCAAATCTTTTTGAGTTACAACTTGTTGTTTAGGAGATGCAAGTTAATTTTGTACGATGCGTTATTTCTTCTCGTAAAGTGTTTCCAATACATAAGTATTTGTCTTTACTCTGCAACACTGTATTTCCTTATAACGTGGTATTCTTACATATTCTTTTGAGGGAAAACTCTCCTGTGCATTCTCTTTTGGGATACACGCTTAGACATACACGCAACACCAAAGCTTTTCGAGTTACAACGTGTTGTTTAGGAAAAACAAGATAATTTCGCACGATGCGAGATTTCCATAAAACGTGGTTTTCTGAAAAAATTTGACGAAAGAAAGTTCTCCTGTGGGTTCTCTTTTTTTTTCTTTCTTTTTTTATTCGATATAATTTATTTACATTTCAAATGATTTCCCCTTTTCTAGCCCCCCACTCCCCGAAAGTCCCTTAAGTCCCCTTCTCTTTCCCTGTCCTCCCACCCACCCCTTCCCATTTCCCTGTTCTGGTTTTGCCGAATACTGTTTCACTGAGTCTCTCCAGAACCAGGGGCCAGTCCTCCTTTCTCCTTGTACCTCATTTGATGTGTGGATTATGTTTCGGGTATTCCAGTTTTCTAGGTTAATAACCACATATTAGTGAGTGCATACCATGATTCACCTTTTGAGTCTGGGTTACCTCACTTAGTATGATGCTCTCTAGCTCCATCCATTTGCCTAAGAATTTCATGAATTCATTGTTTCTAATGGCTGAATAGTAGTCCATTGTTTAAATATACCACATTTTTTGTATCCACTCTTCTGTTGAGGGATACCTGGATTCTTTCCAGCATCTGGCAATTATAAATAGGGCTGCTATGAACATAGTAGAACATGTATCCTTATTATATGGTGGGGAATCCTCTGGGTATATGCCCAGGAGTGGTATAGCAGGATCTTCTGGAAGTGAGGTGCCCAGTTTTCGGAGGAACCGCCAGACTGATTTCCAGAGTGGTTGTACCAATTTGCAGCCCCACCAGCAGTGGAGGAGTGTTCCTCTTTCTCCACACCCTCTCCAACACCTGCTGTCTCCTGAATTTTTAATCTTAGCCATTCTGACTGGTGTAAGATGAAATCTCAGGGTTGTTTTGATTTGCATTTCCCTAATGACTAATGAAGTTGAGCATTTTTTAAGATGCTTCTACGCCATCCGAAGTTCTTCAGGTGTGAATTCTTTGTTTAACTCTGTACACCATTTTTTAATAGGATTGTTCGGTTTTCTGGAGTCTAACTTCTTGAGTTCTTTATATATATTGGATATTAGCCCTCTATCTGATGTAGGATTGGTGAATATCTTTTCCCAATTTGTTGGTTGCCGATTTGTCCTCTTGATGGTGTCCTTTGTCTTACAGAAACTTTGTATCTTTATGAGGTCCCATTTGTCAATTCTTGCTCTTAGAGCTTACGCTATTGGTGTTCTGTTCAGAAACTTTCTCCCTGTACCGATGTCCTCAAGGGTCTTCCCCAGTTTCTTTTCTATTAGCTTCAGAGTGTCTGGCTTTATGTGGAGGTCCTTGATCCATTTGGATTTGAGCTTAGTACAAGGAGACAAGGATGGATCAAGTCGCATTCTTCTGCATGCTGACCTCCAGTTGAACCAGCACCATTTGTTGAAAAGGCTATCTTTTTTCCATTGGATGTTTTCAGCCTCTTTGTCGAGGATCAAGTGGCCATAGGTGTGTGGTTTCATTTCTGGATCTTCATGGGTTCTCTTTTGAGGCTACACGTTGAGACATACACGTCACACCAAATCCTTTCAAGTTACAACGTGTTGTTTAGGAGATACAAGCTAATTTTGTACGATGCGTTATTTCTTCTCCTAAAGTGTTTCCAATAAGTACTTATTTGTCTTTACTCTGCAAAATTGTATTTCCTTATAACGTGGTATTCTTGCATATTCTTTCGAGAGAAAACTTTCCTGTGCCTTCTCTTTTGAGGCTCCTCACTTACACATACACGCAACACCAAAGCTTTTCGAGTTACAACCTGTTATTTAGGAAAAAGAAGATGATTTCACATGATGCGGGATTTCCTTAAAACGTGGTTTTCTGAAAAATTTTGAAGAAAGAAAATTCTCCTGTGGGTTCTCTTTCGAGGCTACACGTTTAGACGTACATGCCATACCAAATCTTTTCGAGTTACAATGTGTTGTTTAGGAGATACAAGCTAATTTTTTCGATGCGTTAATTCGTCTCGTAAAGTGTTTCCAGTACGTATTTGTCTTTACTCTGCAACATTGTATTTCCTTATAACGTGGTATTCTTACATATTCTTTCGAAATAAAACTATCCTGTGCGTTCTCTTTTGAGGTTACACGCTTAGACACACACGCAACACCAAAGCTTTTCGAGTTACAATGTGTTGTTTAGGAAAAACAAGATAATTTCGCAAGATGCGAGATTTCCTTAAAACCTGGTTTCTGACAAATTTTGATGAAAGAAAATTCTCTTGTGGGTTCTCTGTTGAGGCTACACCTTTAGACGTACATGTCACACCAAATCTTTTCGAGTTACAACGTGTTGTTTAGGAGATACAAGCTAATTTTGTACGATGTGTTATTTCTTCTCGTAAAGGGTTTCCAATATGTACTTATTTGTCTTTACTCTGCAAAATTGTATTTCCTTATAACGTGGTATTCTTACATAATCTTTCAAGAGAAAACTCTCCTGTGCCTTCTCTTTTGAGGCTACACGCTTACACATACACGCAACACCAAAGCTTTTCGAGTTACAACATGTTGTTTAGGAAAAAGAAGATGATTTCGCACGATGCGGGATTTCCTTGAAGTGTGGTTTTCTGAAAAATTTTGACGAAAGAAAATTCTCCTGTGGTTTCTCTTTTGAGGCTACACGTTTAGACGAACATGCCACACCAAATCTTTTCGAGTTACAAGGTGTTGTTTCGGAGATACAAGCTAATTTTGTAGGATGTGTTAATTATTCTCATAAAGTGTTTCCAAGACTTACATATTTGTCTTTACTCTGCAACACTGTATTTCCTTATAACGTGGTATTCTTACATATTCTTTCGAGAGAAAACTATCCCGTGCTTTCACTTTTGCGGCTACACACTTAGACAAAGAGGCAACACCAAACCTTTTCGAGTTACAATGTGTTGTTTATGAAAAACAAGATAATTTCGCACGATGCAGGATTTCCTTAAAACGTAGTTTTCTGAAAAATTTGACGAAAGAAAATTCTTCAGTGGGTTTTCTTTTGAGGCTACATGTGTAGACGTACACGCCACACCAATTCCTTTCGAGTTACCACGTGTTGTTTAGGAGATACAAGCTAATTTTGTATGATGCGTTTATTTCTTCTCGTAAAGTGTTTCCAATATGTACGTATTTGTCTTTACTCTGCAACACTTTATTTCCTTATAACGTGGTATTCTTACATATTCTTTGGAGAGAAAACTCTACTGTGCGTTCTCTTTAGAGGCTACACACTTAGAAATACACGCAACACCAAAGCTTTTCGAGTTACAATGTGCTGTTTAGGAAAAACAAGATAATTTCGCATGATGTGAGATTTCCATAAAACGTGGTTGTCTGAAAAATGTTGACGAAAGAAAGTTCTCCTGTGGATTTTCTTTTGAGGCTACACATGTAGAGGTACGAGCCACACCAAATCTTTTCGAGTAACAACGTGTTGTTTAGGAGATACAAGCTAATTTTGTACGATGCATTATTTCTTCTCTTAAAGTGTTTCCAATACTATTTGTCTTTACTCTGCAACACTGTATTTCCTTATAACGTGGTATTTTTACATATTCTTTCGAGAGAAAACTCTCCTGTGAGTTCTCTTTTGAGGCTACACGCTTAGACATACACGCAACACCAAAGGTTTTCGAGTTACAACGTGTTGTTTAGGAAAAACAAGATAATTTCGCACGATGCGAGATTTCCTTAAAATGTGGTTTCTGACAAATTTTGATGAAAGAAAATTCTCCTGTGGGTTCTCTTTTGAGGCTACACTTTCAGACGTACACGTCACACCAAATCTTTTCAAGTTACAACGTGTTGTTTAGGAGATACAAGGTAATTTTGAACGATGCGTTATTTCTTCTCCTAAAGTGTTTCCAATATGTATTTATTTGTCTTTACTCTGCAAAATTGTATTTCCTTATAACGTGGTATTCTTACATACTCTTTCGAGAGAAAACTCTCCTTTGCCTTCTCTTTTGAGGCTCCAGGCTTACACATACACGCAACACCAAAGCTTTTCGAGTTACAACATGTTGTTTAGGAAAAAGAAGATGATTTCGCACGATGCGGGATTTCCTTAAAACGTGATTTTCTGAAAATTTTTGAAGAAATGAAATTCTCCTGTAGGTTCTCTTTTGAGGCTACACGTTTAGACGTACATGCCACACCAAATCTTTTCGAGTTACAAGGTGTTGTTTAGAAGATTCAAGCTAATTTTTTACGATGCGTTAATTCTTCTCGTGAAGTGTTTCCAATACGTACGTATTTGTCTTTACTTTGCAACATTGTATTTCCTTATAACGTGGTATTCTTACATATTTTTCTAGAGAAAACTATCCTGTGCATTCTCTTTTGAGGTTACACACTTAGACATACACGCAACACCAAAGATTTTTGAGTTATAACGTGTTATTTAGGAAAAACAAGATAATTTCGCACGATGCGATATATCCTTAAAACGTGGTTACTGACAAATTTTGATGAAAGAAAATTCTCTTGTGGGTTCCCTTTTGAGGCTACACGCTTAGACGTACACGTCACACCAAATCTTCTCGAGTTACAACGTGTTGTTTAGGAGATACAAGCTAATTTTTTACGATGCGTTATTTCTTCTTGTAAAGTGTTTCCAATATGTACTTATTTGTCTTTACTCTGCAAAATTGTATTTCCTTATAACGTGGTATTCTTACATATTCTTTCAAGAGAAAACTCTCCTGTGCCTTCTCTATTGAGGCTCCACGCTTACACATACACGCAACACCAAAGCTTTTCGAGTTACAACATGTTGCTTAGGAAAAAGAAGATGATTTCGCACGATGCGGGATTTCCTTAAAACGTGGTTTTCTGAAAAATTTTGAAGAAAGAAAATTCTCCTGTGGGTTCTCTTTTGAGGCTACACATTTAGACGTACACGGAACACCAAATCTTTTCGAGTTACAACATGTTGTTTCGGAGATACAAGCTAATTTTGTAAGATGTGTTACTTCTGCTCGTAAAGTTTCCCAATACGTACTTATTTGTCTTTACTCTGCAACACTGTATTTCCTTATAACATGGTATTCTTACATATTCTTTTGAGGGAAACGTCTCCTGTGCGTTCTCTTTTGGGCTACACGCTTAGACATACACACAACACCAAAGCTTTTCGAGTTACAACGTGTTGTTTATGAAAAAGAAGATAATTTCACACAATGTGGGATTTCCTTAAAACGTGGTTTTCTGACAAATTTTGACGAAAGAAAATTCTCCTGTGGGTTCTCTTTTGAGGCTTCACGTTTAGAAGTGCATGCCACACCAAATCCTTTCGAGTTACCACGTGTTGTTTAGGAGATACAAGCTAATTTTTTACGATGCGTTATTTCTTCTCGTAAAGTGTTTCCAATAAGTAAGTATTTGCCTTTACTCTGAAACACTGTATTTCCTTATAACGTGGTATTCTTACATGTTCTTTGGAGAGAAAAATCTCCTGTGCGTTCTCTTAAGTGGCTACACGCATAGACATACACGCAACACCAAAGCTTTTCGAGTTACAACGTGTTGTTTAGGAAAAACAAGATAATTTCGCACGATGCGGGATATCCTTAAAACATGGTTTTCTGACAAATTTTGACCAAAGAAAATTCTCTTGTGGGTTCTCTTTTGAGGGTACACGTTTAGACGTACAAGCCACACCAAATCCTTTCGAGTTATAACGTGTTGTTTAGGAGATACAAGCTAATTTTGTACTATGTGTTATTTCTACTCGTTAAGTTTAAGTGTTTCCAATAAGTATGTATTTGTCTTTACTCTGCAACACTGTATTTCCTTATAACGTGGTATTCCTACATATTCTTTCGGGAGAAAACTCTCCTGTGAGTTCTCTTTTGAGGCTACACGCTTAGACATACACGCAACACCAATGCTTTTCGAGTTACAACATGTTGTTTAGGAAAAACAAGATAATTTCGCACGATGCGGGATTTCCTTAAAACGTGGTTTTTGACAAATTTTGACAAAAGAAAACTCTCCTGTGGGTTCTCTTTTGAGGCTACACGTTTAGACGTACACGCCACACCAAATCTTTTCGAGTTACAGCGTGTTGTTTAGGAGATACAAGCTAATTTTGCATGATGCGTTATTTCTTCTTGTAAAGTGTTTCCAATAAGTACGTATTTGTCTTTACTCTGCAACACTGTATTTCCTTATCACGTGGTATTCTTACATATTCTTTCGAGAGAAAACTATCCTGTGCGTTCTCTTTGGAAGCTACACGCTTAGACATACACGCAACACCAAAGCTTTTCGAGTTACAACGTGTTGATTAGTGAAAAACAAGATAATTTCGCCCGATGCGGGATTTCCTTAAAACGTGGTTTTCTGACAAATTTTGACGTAAGAAATTTCTCCTGTGGGTTCTCTTTTGAGGCTACATGTTCAGACGTACACGCCACACCAAATCTTTTTGAGTTACCACGTGTTGTTTTGGAGATACAAGCTAATTTTGTACCATGTGCTATTTCTTCTCATAATGTGTTTCCAATAAGTACGTATACGTCTTTACTCTGCAGCAATATGTTTCCTTATAACGTGGTATTCTTACATATTCTTTCGAGAGAAAACTCTCCTGTGCATTCTCTTTTGAGGCTGCACGCTTAGACATACACCCTACACCAAAGCTTTTCGAGTTAAAACGTGTTGTTTAGGAAGAACAAGATAATTTTTCACGATGCGGGATTTCCTTAAAACGTGGTTTTCTGAAAAATTTTGATGAAAGAAAATTCTCCTGTGGGTTCTCTTTTGAGGCTACACGTTTAGACGTACACGCCACACCAAATCTTTTCGAGTTACAACGTGTTGTTTAGGAGATACAAGCTAATTTTGTACGATGCTTTATTTCATCTCGTAAAGTTTATGGGTTTCCAATACATACGTATTTGTCTTTATTCTGCAACATTGTATTTCCTTAAAACGTGGTATCCTTACAAATTCTATCGAGAAAAAACTCTCCTGTGCGTTCACTTTTGAGGCTACACGCTTAGACATACACGCAACACCAAAGCTTTTCGATTTACAACGTGTTGTTTAGGAAAAACAAGATAATTTCACACGATGCGGGATTTCCGTAAAACGTGGTTTTCTGAAAAGTTTTGACGAAAGAAAATTCTCCTGTGGGTTCTCTTTTGATGCTACACGTTTAGACATACACGCCATACCAAATCTTTTCGAGTTACAACTTGTTGTTTAGGAGATACAAGCTAATTTTGTACGTTGCGTTATTTCTTCTGGTAAAGTGTTTCCAATACATACGTATTTGCCTTAACTCTGCAACACTGTATTTCCTTATAAAGTGGTATTCTTACATACTCTTTTGAGAGAAAACTCTCCTATGCGTTCTCTTTTGAGGCTACACGCTTAGACACAGACGCAACACCAAAGCTTTTCGAGTTACAACGTGTTGTTTAGGAAAAAGAAGATAATTGCGCACGATGCGGGATTTCCTTAAAACGTGGTTTTCTGAAAAATTTTGACGAAAGAAAATTCTCCTGTGGGTTCTCTTTTGAAGCTACACGTTTAGACGTACAGGCCACACCAAATCTTTGTAAGTTACAACGTGTTGTTTAGGAGATACAAGCTAATTTTGTACTATGCTTTATTCCTTCTCGTAAAGTTTTTCCAATACGTATTTGTCTTTACTCTACAACACTGTGTTTCCTAATAACGTGGTATTCTTACATATTCTTTCGAGACAAAACTCTCCTTTGCATTCTCTTTTGAGGCTACACGCTTAGACATACATGCAACAACAAAGCTTTTCGAGTTACAACGTGTTGTTTCCGAAAAAAAAAAAGATAATTTCGCACGATGCGGGATTTCCATAAAACGTGGTTTTCTGACAAATTTTGATGAAAGAAAATTCTCCTGTGGGTTCTCTTTTGAGGCTACACGTTTAGATGTACACGCCACACCAAATCTTTTTGAGATACAACGTGTTGTTTAGGAGATACAAGCTAATTTTTTTAGATGCGTTATTTCTTCTCGTAAAGTTTAAGTGTTTCCAATACGTATGTATTTGCCTTTACTCTGCAACACTGTATTTCTTTATAACGTGGTATTCTTACATATTCTTTCGAGAGAAAACTCTCCTGTGCGTTCTCTTTGGAGGCTACACGCTTAGACATACATGCAACACCAAAGCTTTTCGAGTTAAAACGTGTTGTTTAGGAAAAACAAGATAATTTCCCATGATGCGCGATTTCCTTAAAACTTGGTTTTCTGACAAATTTTGACAAAAGATAATTCTCCCGTGGGTTCTCTTTTGAGGGTACACATTGAGACGTACAAGCCACACCAAATCCTTTCGAGTTATAACGTGTTGTTTAGGAGATACAAGCTAATTTTGTACTATGTGTTATTTCTACTCGTTAAGTTTAAGTGTTTCCAATAAGTATGTATTTGTCTTTACTCTGCAACACTGTATTTCCTTATAACGTGGTATTCCTACATATTCTTTCGGGAGAAAACTCTCCTGTGCGTTCTCTTTTGAGGCTACATGCTTAGACATACACGCAACACCAATGCTTTTCGAGTTACAACATGTTGTTTAGGAAAAACAAGATAATTTCGCACGATGCGGGATTTCCTTAAAACGTGGTTTTTGACAAATTTTGACAAAAGAAAACTCTCCTGTGGGTTCTCTTTTGAGGCTACACGTTTAGACCTACACACCACACCAAATCTTTTCGAGTTACAGCGTGTTGTTTAGGAGATACAAGCTAATTTTACATGATGCGTTATTTCTTCTCGTAAAGTGTTTCCCATAAGTACGTATTTGTCTTTACTCTGCAACACTTTATTTCCTTATAACATGGTTTTCTAACATATTTTTTTGAGAGAAAACTATCCTGTGCGTTCTCTTTGGAGGCTACACGCTTAGACATACACGCAACACCAAAGCTTTTCGAGTTACAATGTGTTGATTAGGAAAAACAAGATAATTACGCACGATGCGGGATTTCCTTAAAACGTGGTTTTCTGACAAATTTTGACGTTAGAAAATTCTCCTGTGGGTTCTCTTCTGAGGCTACACTTTCAGACGTACATGCCACACCAAATCTTTTTGAGTTACCACGTGTTGTTTCAGAGATACAAGCTAATTTTGTACCATGCGTTATTTCTACTCATAATGTGTTTCCATTAAGTACGTATATGTCTTTACTCTGCAGCAATATATTTCCTATAACGTGGCATTCTTACATATTCTTTCGAGAGAAAACTCTCCTGTGCATTCTCTTTTGAGGCTGCATGCTTAGACATACACGCAACACCAAAGCTTTTCTAGTTACAACGTGTTGTTTAGGAAAAACAAGATAATTTCGCACGATGCGGGATTTCCTTAAAACGTGGTTTTCTGACAAATTTTGACGAAAGAAAACTCTCCTGTGGGTTCTCTTTTGAGGCTACACTTTTAGACGAACACGCCACACCAAATCTTTTTGAGTTACAACGTGTTGTTTAGGACATACAAGCTAATTTTGCAAGATGCTTTATTTCTCTCATAAAGTGCTTCCAATACGTACGTATTTGTCTTTACTCTGCCACACTGTATTTCCTTATAACGTGGTATTCTTACATATTCTTTCGAGAGAAAACTCTCCTGTGCGTTCTCTTTTGGGGCTACACGCTTAGACATACACCAAACACCAAAGCTTTTCGAGTTACAACGTGTTGTTTAGGAAAAACAAGATAATTGCACACGATGCGGGATTTCCTTAAAACGTGGTTTTCTGGAAAATTTTGACGAAAGAAAATTCTCCTGTGGGTTCTCTTTTGAGGCTACACGTTTAGATGTACAGGCCACACCAAATCTTTTTAAGTTACAACGTGTTGTTTAGGAGATACAAGCTAATTTTTTACGATGCGTTATTTCTTCTCCTAAAGTTTTTCCAATACGTATTTGTCTTTACTCTACAACACTGTGTTTCATAATAACGTGGTATTCTTACATATTCTTTCGAGTAAAAACTCTCCTTTGCATTCTCTTTTGAGGCTACACGCTTAGACATACACGCAACAACAAAGCTTTTTGAGTTACAACGTGTTGTTTCGAAAAAACAAGATAATTTCGCACGATGCGGGATTTCCATAAAACGTGGTTTTCTGACAAATTTTGAAGAAAGAAAATTCTCCTGTGGGTTCTCTTTTGAGGCTACACATTTAGACTTACACGCCACACCAAATCCTTTCGAGTTACAACGTGTTGGTTAGGAGATACAAGCTAATTTTTTAAGATGCGTTATTTCTTCTCGTAAAGGTTAAATGTTTCCAATACGTATGTATTTGCCTTTACTCTGCAACACTGTATTTCCTTATAACGTGGTAATCTTGCATATTCTTTCGAGAGAAAAACTCTCCTGTGAGTTCTCTTTAGAGGCTACATGCTTAGACATACACGCAACACCAAAGCTTTTCGAATTACAACCTGTTTTAAGTAAATCCCTCATTGTGCGAAATTATCTTGTTTTTCCTACACAACACATTGTAACTCGAAAAGCATTGGTGTTGCGTGTATGTCTAAACGTGTGACCTCAAAAGAGAACGCACAGGAGAGTTTTCTCTCGAAAGAATATATAAGAATACCACGTTATAAGGAAATACAGTGTTGCAGAGTAAAGACAATTATGTATGTATTGGAAACACTTTACGAGAAGAAATAACGCATCGTACAAAATTAGCTTGTATCTCCTAAAGAACACGATGTAACTCGAAAAGATTTGGTGTGGCGTGTACGTCTAAACGTGCAGCCTCAAAAGAGAACTCACAGGAGAATATTCTTTCGTCAAAATTTGTCAGAAAAAAAACGTTTTATGGAAATCCCGCATCGTGGAAATTATCTTGTTTTTCCTAAACAACACGTTGTAACTCGAAAAGCTTTGGTGCTGTGTGTATGTCTAAGCGTGTAGCCTCAAAAGAGAACACACAAGAGAGTTTTCTCTCGAAAGAATATGTAAGAATACCACGTTATAAGGAAATACAGTGTTGCAGAGTAAAGACAAATAAGTACGTATTGGACACACTTTACGAGAAGAAATAACGCATCTTAGAAAATTAGCTTGTATCTCCTAAACAACACGTTGAAACTCAAAAAGATTTGGTGTGGCGTGTACATCTAAATGTGTAGCCTCAAAAGAGAACCCACAGGAGAATTTTCTTTCGTCAAAATTTGTCAGAAAACCAAGTTTTTAGGAAATCCCGCATCTTGCAAAATTATCTTGTTCTTCCTAAACAACACGGTGTAACTCGAAAAGCTTTGGTGTTGCGTATATGTCTAAGCGTGTAGCCTCAAATGAGAACGCACAGGAGAGTTTTCTCTATAAAGAATATGTAAGAATACCACATTATAAGGAAATACAGTGTTGCAGAATAAAGACATATACTTACTTATTGGAAACACTTTAGGAGAAGAAATAACGCATCGTACAAAATTAGCTTGTATCTCCTAAACAACACGGTGTAACTTAAAAAGATTTGGTGTGGCCTGTACGTCTAAACGTGTAGCCTCAAAAGAGAATCCATAGAGGAATTTTCCTTAGTCAAAATTTGTCAGAAAACCACTTATTAAGGAAATCCCGCATCGTGCGTAATTATCTTGTTTTTCCTAAACAACACGTTGTAACTTGAAAAGCTTTGGTGTTGCGTGTATGTCTAAGTGCGTAGCCTCAAAGGGGAACGCACAGGAGAGTTTTCTCTCGAAAGAATATGTAAGAATACCGCGTTATAAGGAAATACAGTGAAGCAGAATATAGACAAATACGTACTTATTGGAAACACTTTACGAGAAGAAATAAAGCATCATGCAAACTTAGCTTGTATCTCCTAAAGAACACGTTGTAACTGGAAAAGATTTGGTGTGGTGTGTACGTCTAAACGTGTAGCCTCAAAAGAGAACCCACAGGAGACTTTTCTTTGGTCAAAATTTGTCAAAAACCACTTTTTACGGAAATCCCGCACCGTGCGAAAATATCTTGTTTTTCCTAAACAACACTTTGTAACTCGAAAGGATTTGGTGTTGCGTGTATTTCTAATCGTGTAGCCTCAAAAGAGAATGCACAGGAGAGTTTTCTCCCGAAAGAATATGTAGGAATACCACGTTTTAAGGAAATAGAGTGTTGCAGAGTAAAGACAAATACATACTTATTGGAAACACTTAAACTTTACGAGATGAAATAACACATAGTACAAAATTAGCTTGTATCTCCTAAACAACACGTTATAACTTGAAAGGATTTGTTGTGGCGTGTACGTCTAAACGTGTACCCTCAAAAGAGAGAACCCACAGGAGAATTTTATCCTGTGCGTTCTCTTTTGAGGCTACACGCTTAGACATACACGCAACACCAAAGCTTTTCGAGTTACAACGTGTTGTTTAGGAAAAACAAGATAATTTCGCACGATGCGAGATTTCCTTAAAACCTGGTTTCTGACAAATTTTGATGAAATAAAATTCTCCTGTGGGTTCTCTTTTGAGGCTACACTTTTAGACGTACACGCCACACCAAATCTTTTCGAGTTACAACGTGTTTTTTAGGAGATACAAGCTAATTTTGTACGATGCGTTATTTCTTCTTGTAAGTGTTTCCAATATGTACTTATTTGTATATACTCTGCAAAATTGTATTTCCGTATAACGTGGTATTCTTACATATTCTTTCGAGAGAAAACTCTCCTGTGCCTTTTCTTTTGAGGCTCCACGCTTACACATGCACGCAACACCAATGCTTTTCAAGTTACAACATGTTGTTTAGGAAAAAGAAGATGATTTCACACGATGCGGGATTTCCTTAAAACGTGGTTTTTTGAAAAATTTTGAAGAAAGAAAATTCTCCTGTAGGTTCTCTTTTGAGGCTACACGTTTAGACGTACATGCCACACCAAATCTTTTCGAGTTACAACGTGTTGTTTAGGAGATACAAGCTAATTTTTTAAGATGCGTTAATTCTTCTCATAAAGTGTTTCCAACACGTACGTATTTGTCTTTACTCTGCAACATTGTATTTCCTTATAACGTGGTATTCTTACATATTCTTTCAAGAGAAAACTACCCTGTGCATTCTCTTTTGAGGTTACACACTTAGACATACAGGCAACAACAAAGCTTTTTGAGTTATAACGTGTTATTTAGGAAAAACAAGATAATTTCGCACGATGCGAGATTTCCTTAAAACGTGGTTTCTGACAAATTTTGATGAAAGAAAAGTCTCTTGTGGGTTCCCTTTTGAGGCTACACGCTTAGACGTACACGTCACACCAAATCTTTTCGAGTTACAATGTGTTGTTTAGGAGATACAAGCTACTTTTTTACGATGCGTTATTTCTTCTTGTAAAGTCATTCCAATATGTACTTATTTGTCTTTACTCTGCAAAATTGTATTTCCTTATAACGTGGTATTCTTATATAATCTTTCGAGAGAAAACTCTCCTGTGCCTTCTCTTTTGAGGCTTCATGCTTACACATACACGCAACACCAAAGCTTTTCGAGTTACAACATGTTGTTTAGGAAAAAGAAGATGATTTCGCACGATGCAGGATTTCCTTAAAACGTGGTTTTCTGAAAAATTTTGACGAAAGAAAATTCTCCTGTGGGTTCTCTTTTGAGGCTACACGTTTAGAAGTACACGGCACACCAAATCTTTTCGAGTTACCACGTGTTGTTTCGGAGATACAAGCTAATGTTGTAAGATGTGTTACTTCTGCTCGTAAAGTTTTCCAATAAGTACTTATTTGTCTTTACTCTACAACAGTGTATTTCCTTATAACGTTGTATTCTTACATATTCTTTCGAGAGAAAACTCTCCTGTGCGTTCTCTTTAGAGGCTACACGCTTAGACATACATGCAACCCCAAAGCTTTTCGAGTTACAATGTGTCGTTTAGGAAATTCAAGATAATTTTGCACGATGCGAGATTTCCATAAAACGTGGTTGTCTGAAAAATTTTGACGAAAGAAAGTTATCCTGTGGGTTCTCTTTTAAGGCTACACGTGTAGAGGTACGAGCCACACCAAATCTTTTCGAGTTACAACGTGTTGTTTAGGAGATACAAGCTAATTTTGTACGATGTGTTATTTCTTCTCTTAAAGTGTTTCCAATACGTACGTAGTTGTCTTTACTCTGCAACACTTTATTTCCTTATAACGTGGTATTCTTACATATTCTTTCGAGAGAAAACTCTCCTGTGCGTTCTCTTTTGAGGCTACACGCTTAGACATACACGCAACACCAAAGCTTTTCGAGTTACAACGTGTTGTTTAGGAAAAACAAGATAATTTCGCACGATGCGAGATTTCCTTAAAACGTGGTTTCTGACAAATTTTGATGAAAGAAAATTCTCCTGTGTGTTCTCGTTTGAGGCTACACTTTTAGATGTACACGTCACACCAAATCCTTTCGAGTTACAACGTGTTGTTTAGGAGATACAAGATAATTTTGTAAGATGTGTTATTTCTTCTCATAAAGTGTTTCCAATATGTACTTATTTGTCTTTACTCTGCAAAATTGTATTTCCTTATAACGTGGTATTCTTACATATTCTTTGGAGTGAAAACTCTCCAGTGCCTTCTCTTTTGAGGCTCCACGCTTACACATACACGCAACACCATAGCTTTTCGAGTTACAACATGTTGTTTAGGAAAAAGAAGATGATTTTGCACGATGCCGGATTTCCTTAAAATGTGGTTTTCTGAAAAATTTTGAATAAAGAAAATTTCCTGTGGGTTCTCTTTTGAGGCTACACGTTTAGACGTACACGCCACACCAAATCCTTTCAAGTTACCACGTGTTGTTTAGGAGATACAAGCTAATTTTGTACGAAGCATTATTTCTTCTCGTAAAGTGTTTCCAATACGTACTTATTTGTCTTTAATCTGCTACACTGTATTTCCTTATAACATGGTATTCTTACATATTATTTCGAGGGAAAACTCTCCTGTGCGTTCTCTTTTGAGGGGACACGCTTAGACAAACATGCAACGCCAAAGCTTTTCGAGTTACAATGTGTTGTTTAGGAAAAACAAGATAATTTAGCACGATATGAGATTTCCATAAAACGTGGTTTTCTGAAAAATTTTGACGAAAGAAAGTTCTCCTGTGGGTTCTCTTTTGAGGCTACACGTGTAGAGGTATGAGCCACACCAAATCTTTTCGAAATACAACGTGTTGTTTAGGAGATATAAGCTAATTTTTTACGATGCGTTAATTCTTCTCATAAAGTGTTTCCAATAAGTACATATTTGTCTTTACACTGCAGCATTATATTTCCTTATAACGTGGTATTCTTACATATTCCTTCGAGAGAAAACTATCCTGTGCGTTCCCTTTTGGGGCTACACACTTAGACATACAGGCAACACCAAAGCTTTTCGAGTTACAACGTGTTGTTTATGGAAAACAAGATAATTTTGTACGATGCGGGATTTCCTTAAAACGTGGTTTTCTGACAAATTTTGACGAAAGAAAATTCTCCTGTGGCTTCTGTTTTGAGGCTACACGTTTAGACGTGCACGCCACACCAAATCCTTCCGAGTTACAACGTGTTGTTTAAGAGATACAAGCTAATTTTGTATGATGCGTTATTTCTTTTCATAAAGTGGTTCCAATACATATGTATTTTTCTTTACTCTGCAACACTGTATTTCCTTATAACGTTGTATTCTTACATGTTCTTTCGAGAGAAAACTCTCTGTGCATTCTCTTTAGAGGCTGCATGCTCAGACATACACGCAACACCGAAGCTTTTCGAGGTACAACGTGTTGTTTAGGAAAAACAAGATAATTTTGCACGAAGCGGGATTTCCTTAAAACGTGCTTTTCTGACAAATTTTGACGAAAGAAAGTTCTCCTGTAGGTTCTCTTTTGAGGCTACACGTGTAGACGTACGAGCCACACCAAATATTTTTCAGTTACAACGTGTTGTTTAGGAGACACAAGCAAATATTGTATGATGCGTTATTTCTTCTCGTAAAGTGTTTCCAATACGTACATATTTGTCTTTACTCTGCAACACTGTATTTCCTTATAACATGGTATTCTTACATATTTTTTCGAGGGAAAACAATCCTGTGCATTCTCTTTTGAGGCTACACGATTAGACAAACACGCAACACCAAAGCTTTTCGAGTTACAACGTGTTGTTTAGGAAAAAGAAGATGATTTCGCATGATGCGGGATTTCCTAAAAACCTGGTTTTCTGAAAAAATTTGACGAAAGAAAATTCTCCTGTGGGTTCACTTTTGAGGCTACATATTTAGACGTACATGTCACACCAAATCTTTTCGGGTTACATTGTATTGTTTAGGAGATACAAGCTAATTTTTTATAATGCGTTAATTCTCGTAAAGTGTTTCCAATACGTACGTATTTGTCTTTACTCTGCAACACTGTATTTCCTTATAACGTGGTATTCTTACATATTCTTTTGAGAGAAAACTATCCTGTGCATTCCCTTTTGAGTCTAAACACTTAGACATACAGGCAACACCAAAGCTTTTTGAGTTACAACGTGTTGTTTATAAAAAACAAGATACTTTCGCACGATGCCGGATTTCCTTAAAACATGGTTTTCTGACAAATTTTGACGAAAAGAAAATTATTCTGTTGGTTCTCTTTAGAGGCTTCACGTTTCGACGTGCACGTCACACCTAATCCTTTCGAGTTACCACGTGTTGTTTAGGACATACAAGCTAATTTTGTACGATGCTTTATTTCTTCTCGTAAAGTGTTTCCAATACGTACGTGTTTGTCTTTACTCTGCAACACTGTATTTCCTTATAACGTGGTATTCTTACACATTCTTTGGAGAGAAAACTATCCTGTGCGTTCCCTTTTGAGGCTACCACTTAGACATACAGGCAACACCAAAGCTTGTCAAGTTACGACGTGTTGTTTATGAAAAAGAAGATAATTTCGCACGATGCGGGATTTCCTTAAAACTTGGTGTTCTGACAAATTTTGACGTAAGAAAATTCTCCTGTGGGTTCTCTTTTGAGGCTACACGTTTAGACTTGCACGCCACACCATATCCTTTTGAATTACCACGTGTTGTTTAGGAGATACAAGCTAATTTTGTACGATGCATTATTTATTCTCATAAAGTGTTTCCAATATTTGCGTATTTGTCTTTACTCTGCAACACTGTATTTCCTTATAACATTGTATTCTTACATGTTCTTTCGAGAGAAAACTCTCCGGTGCGTTCTCTTTAGAGGCTACACGCTTAGACATACACGCAACACCAAAGCTTTTCGAGTTAAAACGTGTTGTTTAGGAAAAACAGGATAATTTTGCACGATGCGGGATATCCTTAAAACGTGGTTTTCTGACAAATTTTGACGAAAGAAAGTTCTCCTGTGCGTTGTCTTTTGAGACTACAGGTTTAGACGTACACGCCACATCAAATCTTTTCGAGTTACAACTTGTTGTTTAGGAGATACAAGGAAATTTTGTTCGATGCGTTATTTCTTCTTGTAAAGTGTGTCCAATATGTACTTAATTGTCTTTACTCTGCAACACTGTATTTCCTTATAACGTGATATTCTTACATATTCTTTCGAGGAAAAACTCTCCTGTGCGTTCTCTTTTGGGCTACACGCTTAGACATACACGCAACACCAAAGCTTTTCGAGTTACAACGTGTTGTTTAGGAAAAACAAGATAATTTCGCACAATGCAGGACTTCCTTAAAACGTGGTTTTCTGAAAAAATTTTGACCAAATAAAATTCTCCTGTGGGTTCTCTTTTGATGCTACACGTTTAGATGTAAACACCACACCAAATCTTTTCGAGTTACAACGTGTAGTTTACACCAAAGCTTTTCGAGTTACAACGTGTTGTTTAGGAAAAACAAGATAATTTCGCACGATGCGGGATTTCCTTAAAACGTGGTTTTCTGACATATTTTGACGAAAGAAAATTCTCCTGTGGGTTCTCTTTTGAGGCTACACGTTTCAACGTACACGCCACACAAAATCTTTTCGCGTTACAACGTGTTGTTTATGAAATACAAGCTAATTTTGTACGATGTATCATTCCTTCTCGTAAAGTGTTTCCAATATGTATGTATCTGTCTTTACTCTGCAACACTGTATGTCCTTATAACGTGGTATTCTTACATATTCTTTCGAGAGAATACTCTCTTGTGCGTTCTCTTTTGAGGCTACACGCTTCGACATACATGCAAAACCAAAGCTTTTCGAGTTACAACGTGTTGTTTAGGAAAAACCAGATAATTTCACACGATGCCGGATTTCCTTAAAACGTGGTTTTCTGAAAAAATTTTGACGAAAGAAAATTCTCCTGTGGGTTCTCTTTTGAGGCTACACCTTTAGATGTAAACACCACACCAAATCCTTTCGAGTTACTACGTGTTGTTTAGGAGATACAAGCTAATTTTTTCCCATGCATTATTTCTTCTCGTAAAGTGTTTCAAATACGTACATAATTGTCTTTACTCTGTAACACTGTTTTTCCATATAACGTAGTATTCCTACATATTCTTTCGAGAGAAAACTCTCCTGTGCGTTCTCTTTTGAGGCTACATTCTTAGACATACACCCAATACCAAAGCTTTTTGAGTTACAACGTGTTGTTTAGGAAAAACAAGATAATTTCGCACGATGTGGGATTTCCTTAAAACGTGGTTTTCTGACATATTTTGACCAAAGAAAATTCTACTGTGGGTTCTCTTATAAGGCTACACTTTTAGACGTACACGCCACACCAAATCTTTTCGAGTTACGACGTGTTGTTTAGGAGAAACAAGCTAATTTTGTACGATGCAATATTTCGTCTGGTAAAGTGTTTCCAATACATATGTAATTGTCTTTATTCTGCAACACTGTATTTCCTTATAACTTGGTATTCTTACATATTCTTTCGAGAGAAAACTCTCCTGTGCATTCTCTTTTGAGGCTACACGCTTAGACATACACGCTACACCAAAGCTTTTCGAGTTACAACTTGTTGTTTAGGAAAAACAAGATAATTTCGCACGATGCGGGATTTCCTTAAAATGTGGTTTTCTGACAAATTTTGACCAAAGAAAATTCTCCAGTGTATTCTCTTTAGATGCTACACGTTTAGAGGTACATGCCACACCAAATCTTTTCGAGTAACAACGTGCTTTTTAGTAAATACAAGCTAATTTTGTATGATGCATTATTTCTTCTCGTAAAGTGTTTCCAATATGTATGCATCTGTCTTTACTCTGCAACACTGTATTTCCTTATAACGTGGTATTCTTACATATTCTTTCTAGAGAAAACTCTCCTGTGCGTTCTCTTTTGAGGCTACACGCTTAGACATACACGCAGAACCAAAGCTATTTGAGTCACAACGTGTTGTTTAGGAAAAACAAGATAATTTCGCACGATGCGGGATTTCCTTAATACGTGGTTTTCTGACAAATTTTGACGAAAGAAAATTCTCCTGTGGGTTCTCTTTTGAGGCTACACGCCACACCAAATCTTTTCGAGTTACAACGCGTTGTTTAGGAGATACAAGCTAATTTTGTACGATGCGTTATTTCTTCTCGTAAAGTGTTTCCAATACGTATGTATTTGTCTTTACTCTGCAACACTGTATTTCCTTATAACGTGGTATTCTTATATATTCTTTCGAGAGAAAACTCTCCTGTGCTTTCTCTTTGAGCCCACACGTTTAGACATACACGCAACACCAAAGCTTTTCGAGTTAAAACGTGTTGTTAGGGAAACACAAGATAATTTCGCACGATGCGGGATTTCCTTAAAACGTGGTTTTCTGACAAATTTTGACGAAAGAAAATTCTCCTGTGGGTTCTCTTTTGAGGCTACACATTTCAACGTACACGCCACACCAAATCTTTTCGAATTACAGCGTGTTGTTTAGGAAATACAAGCTAATTTTGTACGATGTATTATTCCTTCTCGTAAAGTGTTTCCAATACACATGTATCTGTCTTTACTCTGCAACACTGTATTTCCTTATAACGTGGTATTCTTACATATTCTTTCGAGAGAATACTCTACTGTGCATTCTCTTTTGAGGCTACACGCTTAGACATACACGCAACACCAAAGCTTTTCGCGTTACAACGTGTTGTTTAGCAAAAACAAAATAATTTCGCACGATGCGGGATTTCCTTAAAACGTGGTTTTCTGAAAAAATTTTGATGAAAGAAAATACTCCTGTGGGTTCTCTTTTGAGGCTACACGTTTAGATGTAAACACCACATCAAATCCTTTTGAGTCACAACGTGTTGTTTAGGAGATACAAGCTAATTTTATACCATGCGTTATTTCTTCTCCTAAAGTGTTTCCAATACGTACATATTTGTCTTTACTCTGCAACACTGTATTTCCATATATCGTGGTTTTCTTACATATTCTTTCGAGAGAAACCTCTCCTGTGCGTTCTCTTTTGAGGCTACATGCTTAGATATACACGCAACACCAAAGCTTTTCGAGTTACAACGTGTTGTTTTCGAAAAACAAAATAATTTCTCACGATGCGGGATTTCCTTAAAACGTGGTTTTCTGAAAAATTTTGACGAAAGAAAATACTCCTGTGGGTTCTCTTTTGAGGCTACACGTTTAGACGTACACGCCACACGAAATCCTTTTGAGTCACAACGTGTTGTTTAGGAGATACAAGCTAATTTTGTAGATGCGTTATTTCTTCTCGTTAAGTGTTTCCAATACGTACATATTTGTCTTTACTCTGCAACACTGTATTTCCATATATCGTGGTTTTCTTACATATTCTTTCGAGAGAAACCTCTCCTGTGCATTCTCTTTTGAGGCTACATGCTTAGACATACACGCAACACCAAAGCTTGTCGAGTTACAATGTGTTGTTTTGGAAAAACAAAATAATTTCGCACGATGCGGGATTTCCTTAAAACGTGGTTGTCTGACAAATTTTGACGAAAGAAAATTCTCCTGTGGGTTCTCTTTTGAGGCTACATGTTTAGACGTACACGCCACATGAAATCTTTTCCAGTTACAACGTGTTGTTTAGGAGATACAAGCTAATTTTGTAGATGCGTTATTTCTTCTCGTTAAGTGTTTCCAATAGGTATGTATTTGTCTTTACTCTGCAACACTGTATTACCTTAAACGTGGTATTCTTACATATTCTTTCAAGAGAAAACTCTCCTGTGCATTCTCTTTAGAGGCCACACGTTTAGACATACACGCAACCCAAAAGCTTTTCGAGTTACAACGTGTTGTTTAGGAAAAACAAGATAATTTCGCATGATGCAGGATTTCCTTAAAATGTGGTTTTCTCAAAAAATTTTGACGAAAGAAAATTCTCCTGTGGGTTCTCTTTTGAGGCTACACGTTTAGATGTAAACACCACACCAAACCTTTTCGAGTTACAACGTGTTGTTTAGGAGATACAAGCTAATTTTTTACCATGCGTTATTTCTTCTCATAAAGTGTTTCCAATATATACATATTGGTCTTTACTCTGCAACACTGTATTTCCAAATAACGTGGTATTCTTACATATTCTTTCGAGAGAAAACTCTCCTGTGCATTCTCTTTTGAGGCTACACGCTTAGACATACACGCAACACCAAAGCTTTTCGAGTAACAACGTGTTGTTTAGGAAAAACAAGATAATTTCGCACGATGAGGGATTTCCTTAAAACGTGGTTTTCTGACAAATTTTGACGAAAGAAAATTCTCCTGTGGGTTCCCTTTTGGGGCTACATGTTTAGACGTACACGCCACACCAAATCTTTTCGAGTTACAACGTGTTGTTTAGGAGATACAAGCTAATTTTGTACGATACATTATTTCTTCTCGTAAAGTGTTTCCAATAAGTACCTATTTGTCTTTACTCTGCAACACTGTATTTCCTTATAACGTGGTATTCTTACATATTCTTTCAAGAGAAAACTCTTCTGTGCGTTCTCTTCTGAGGCTACACGCTTAGACATACACGCAACACAAAAGCTTTTTGAGTTACAACGTGTTGTTTAGGAAAAACAAGATAATTTTGCACGATGCGGGATTTCCTTAAAAGGTGGTTTTCTGCCAAATTTTGACGAAAGAAAATTCTCCTGTGGGTTCTCTTTTGAGGCTACACGTTTAGATGTAAACACCACACCAAATCTTTTCGAGTTACAACGTGTTGTTGAGGAGGTACAAGCTAATTTTTTACCATGAGTTTTTTCCTCTCGTAAAGTGTTTCCATACGTACATATTTGTCTTTACTCTGCAACACTGTATTTCCATATAACGTGGTATTCTTATATATTCTTTCGAGAGAAAACTCTCCTGTGCGTTCTCTTTTGAGGCTACACGCTTAGACATACACGCAACACCAAAACTTTTCGAGGTATAAGGTATTGTTTAGGAAAAACAAGATAATTTTGCACGATGCGGGATTTCCATAAAACGTGGTTTTCTGGAAAATTTTGACGAAAGAAAATTCTCCTGTGGGTTCACTTTTGAGGCTACACGTTTAGATGTAAACGCCACAACAAATCTTTTCGAGTTACAACGTGTTGTTTAGGAGATACAAGCTAATTTTTTACCATGCGAGAAGAAATACCGAATGTTGCAGAGTAAAGACAAATACATAAGTATTGGAAACACTTTATGAGAAGAAATAATGCATCGTACAAAATTAGCTTGTATCTCCTAAACAACACGTTGTAACTCGAAAAGAATTGGTGTGGCATGTATGTCTAAAGGTGTAGCCTCAGAAGAGATCCCATAGGAGAATTTTCTTTCATCAAAATTTTTCAGAAAATCACGTTTTAAGGAAATCCCACATCGTGCGAAATTATCTTGTTTTTCCTAAACAACACGTTGTAACTCGAAGAGCTTTGGTGTTGCATGTATGTCTTAGTGTGTAGCCTCAAAAGGGAACACACAGGATAGTTTTCTCTCGAAAGAGTATGTAAGAATACCACGAATAAGGAAATACAGTGTTGCAGAGTAAAGACAAATACGTACGTATAGGAAACACTTTACTAGAAGAATTAACGCGTCTTACAAAATTAGCATGTATCTCCTTAACAACACGTTTTAACTCGAAAAGATTTGGTGTGGCATGTATATCTAAACGTGTAGCCTCAAATGAGAACCCACAGGAGAATTTTCTTTCGTCAAAATTTTTCAGAAAACCACGTTTTAAGGAAATCCCGCATCATGCCAAATCATCTTCTTTTTCCTAAACAACATGTTTTAACTCGAAAAACTTTGGTGTTGCGTGTAGGTCTAAGCGTGGAACCTCAAAAGAGAAGGCACAGGAGAGTTTTCTCTCGAAGAACACGTAAGAATTCAACGTTATAAGGAAATACAGTGTTGAAGAGTAAAGACAAATACATATGTATTGGAAACACTTTGCAAGAAGAAATAACGCATCGTACAAAATTAGCTTGTATCTCCTAAACAACACATGGTAACTCGAAAGGATTTGGTGTGACGTGTACATCTAAATGCGTAGCCTCAAAAGAGAACCCACAGGAGAATTTTCTTTCGTCAAAATTTGTCAGAAAACCACGATTTAAGGAAATCCTGCATCGTGCGAAGTTATCTTGTTTTTCATAAACAACACGTTGTAACTCGAAACGCTTTGGTGTTGCCTGTATGTCTAAGTGTGTAGCCTCAAAAGGGAACGCCCAGGATAGTTTTCTCTCGAAAGATTATGTAAGAATACCACGTTATAAGGAAATACAGTGTGGCAGAGTAAAGACAAATACGTACATATTGGAAACACTTTACGAGAAGAATTAACGCATCATAAAAAATTAGCTTATATCTCCTAAACAACACGTTGTAATTCGAAAAGATTTGGTGTGGCGTGTACGTCTAAACGTGTAGCCTCAACAGAGAACACACAGGAGAATTTTCTTTCGTTAAAATTTTTCAGAAAACCACGTATTTAGGAAATCCCGCATCGTGCAACATCATCTTCTTTTTCCTAAACAACATGATGTAACTCGAAAAGCTTTAGTCTTCCGTGTATGTGTAAGCATGGAGCCTCAAAAGAGAAGGCACAGGAGAGTTTTCTCTCGAAAGAATATGTAAGAATACCACGTTATAAGGAAATACAATTTTGCAGAGTAAAGACAAATAAGTACCTATTGGAAACACTTTATGAGAAGAAATAACGCATCATAAAAAATTAGCTTGTATCTCCTAAACAACACGTTGTAACTCGAAAAGATTTGGTGTGACGTGTACGTCTAAACGTGTAGCCTCAAAAGAGAACCGACAGGAGAATTTTCTTTCATCAAAATTTGTCAGAAACCACGTTTTAAGGAAATCTCGCATCGTACGAAACTATCTTGTTTTCCCTAAACAACACGTTGTAACTCGAAAAGCTCTGGCGTTATGTGTATGTCTAAGCATGTAGCCTCAAAGGAGAACGCACAGGAGAGATTTCTCTCAAAAGAATATGTAAGAATACCAAGTTATAAGGAAATACAGTGTTGCAGAGTAAAGACAAACACGTACGTATTGGAAACACTTTACGAGAAGAATTAAAGCACAGTACAAAATTAGCTTGTATTTCCTAAACAACACGTTGTAACTCGAAAAGATTTGGTGTGGCGTGTACGTCTAAACGTGTACCCTCAAAAGAGAACCCACAGGAGAATTTTCTTTCGTTAAAATTTTTCAGAAAACCACGTTTTAAGGAAATCCCGCATGGTGACAAATCATCTTTTTCCTAAACAACATGTTGTAACTCGAAAAGCTTTGGTGTTGCCTGTATGTCTAAGCGTGGAGCCTCAAAAGAGAACGCACAGGAGAGTTTTCTCTCGAAAGAATATGTAAGAATACCACTTTATAAAGAAATACAATTTTGCAGAGTAAAGGCAATTAAGTACATATTGGAATCACTTTACGAGAAGTAATAACGCATCGTACAAAATTAGCTTGTATCTCCTAAACAACACGTTGTAACTCGAAAAGATTTGGTGTGACGTGTACGTCTAAACGTGTAGCCCCAAAAGAGAACACACAGGAGAATTTTCTTTCATCAAAATTTGTCAGAAACCACGTTTTATGGAAATCTCGCATCGAGCGAAATTATCTATTTTTTCCTAAACAACACGTTTTAACTCAAAAAGCTCTGGTGTTGCGTGTTTGTCTAAGCATGTAGCCTCAAAAGAGAACACACAGGAGAGTTTTCTCTCAAAGAATATGTAAGAATACCACGTTATAAGAAAATACAGTGTTGCAGAGTAAAGAGAAACACGTACATATTGGAAACACTTTACGAGAAGAATTAATGCATAGTACAAAATTAGGTTGTATCTCCTAAACAACAAGTTGTAACTCGAAACTTTTGGTGTGGTGTGTACGTCTAAACGTGTAGCCTCAAAAGAAAACCCACAGGAGAATTTTCTTTCTTCAAAATTTTTCAGAAAACCACGTTTTAAGGAAATTCCGCATCGTGCAAAATCACCTTCTTTTTCCTAAACAACATGTTGTAACTAGAAAAGCATTGGTGTTGCGTGTATGTGTAAGCGTGGAGCCTCAAAAGAGAAGGCACAGGAGAGTTTTCTCTCGAAAGAATATGTAAGAATACCACGTTATAAGGAAATACAATTTTGCAGAGTAAAGACAAATAAGTACATATTGGAAACACTTTAGGAGAAGAATTAACGCATCGTACAAAATTAGCTTGTATCTCCAAAACAACACATTGTAACTCGAAAAGATTTGGTGTGGCGTGTTCATTTAAACATGTAGCCTCAAAAGAGAACCCACAGGAGAATTTTTTTTCTTCAAAATTTGTCAGAAAACCACGTTTTAAGGAAATCCCGTATCGTGCGAAATCATCTTCTTTTTGCTAAACAAAACGTTATAACTCGAAAAGCTTTGGTGTTGCATGTATGTGTAAGCATGGAGCCTCTAAAGAGAACGCACAGGAGAGTTTTCTCTCGAAAGAACATGTAAGAATACAACGTTATAAGGAAATACAGTGTTGCAGAGTAAAGACAAATACGTACATATTGGAAAAACTTTACGAGAAGAAATATTGCATCGTACAAAATTTGCTTGTACCTCCTAAACAACACGTGGTAATTCGAAAGGATTTGGTGTGGTGTGTACGTCTAAACGTGTAGCCTCAAAAGAGAACCCACAGGAGAATTTTCTTTCTTCAAAATTTGTCAGAAAACCATGTTTTAAGGAAATCCCGCATCGTGCGAAATTATCTTGTTTTTCATAAACAACACGTTGTACCTCGAAAAGCTTTGGTGTTGCCTGTATATCTAAGTGTGTAGCCTCAAAAGGGAACGCACAGGATAGTTTTCTCTCGAAAGAATATGTAAGAATACCACGTTATAAGGAAATACAGTGTTGCAGAGTAAAGACAAATACTTACATATTGGAAAAACTTTACGAGAAGAATTAACGCATAGTACAAAATTAGCTTGAATCTCCTAAACAACACATTGTTACTCGAAAAGATTTGCTGTAGTGTGTACGTCTAAACGTGTAGCCTCAAAAGAGAACCCACAGGAGAATTTCCTTCCGTCAAAATTTTTCAGAAAACCACGTTTTAAGGAAATCCCGCATTGTGCGAAATCATCTTTTTCCTAAACAACATGTTGTAACTAGAAAAGCTTTGGTGTTGCGTGTATGTCTAAGTGTGGAGCCTGAAAAGAGAAGGCACAGAAGAGTTTTCTCTCGAAAGAATATGTAAGAATACCACATTATAAGGAAATACAATTTTGCAGAGTAAAGACTAATAAGTACAAATTGGAAATATTTTACGGGAAGAAATAACGCATCGTACAAAATTAGCTTGTATCTCCTAAACAACACGTTGTAACTCGAAAAGATTTGGTGTGAGGTGTATGTCTAAACGTGTAGCCTCAAAAGAGAACCCACAGGAGAATTTTCTTTCATCAAAATTTGTCAGAAACCACGTTTTAAGGAAATCTCGCATCGTGCGAAATTATCTTATTTTTCCTAAACAACACATTGTAACTCGAAAACCTTTGCTGTTGCCTGTATGTCTAAGCATGTAGCCTCAAAAGAGAACACCCAGGAGAGTTTTCTCTCGAAAGAATATGTAAGAATACTACGTTATAAGGAAATACAGTGTTGCAGAGTAAAGACAAATACGTATGTATTGGAAACACTTTAAGAGAAGAAATAACGTGTCGTACAAAATTAGCTTGTATCTCCTAAACAACACGTTGGAACTCGAAAAGATTTGGTGAGGCTCGTACGTCTACACGTGCAGCCTCAAAAGAGAACCCACAGGAGAATTTTCTTTCTTCAAAATTTGTCAGAAAACCACGTTTTAAGGAAATCCCGCATCGTGCGAAATTATCTTGTTTTTCATAAACAACACGTTGTACCTCGAAAAGCTTTGGTGTTGCCTGTATATCTAAGTGTGTAGCCTCAAAAGGGAACGCACAGGATAGTTTTCTCTCGAAAGAATATGTAAGAATACCACGTTATAAGGAAATACAGTGTTGCAGAGTAAAGACAAATACTTACATATTGGAAAAACTTTACGAGAAGAATTAACGCATAGTACAAAATTAGCTTGAATCTCCTAAACAACACATTGTTACTCGAAAAGATTTGCTGTAGCGTGTACGTCTAAACGTGTAGCCTCAAAAGAGAACCCACAGGAGAATTTTCTTTCGTCAAAATTTTTCAGAAAACCACGTTTTAAGGAAATCCCGCATTGTGCGAAATCTTCTTTTTCCTAAACAACATGTTGTAACTCGAAAAACTTTGGTGTTGCGTGTATGTCTAACTGTGGAGCCTGAAAAGAGAAGGCACAGAAGAGTTTTCTCTCGAAAGAATATGTAAGAATACCACATTATACGGAAATACAATTTTGCAGAGTAAAGACAAATAAGTACAAATTGGAAATATGTTACGGGAAGAAATAACGCATCGTACAAAATTAGCTTGTATCTCCTAAACAACACGTTGTAACTCGAAAAGATTTGGTGTGAGGTGTACGTCTGAACGTGTAGCCTCAAAAGAGAACCCACTGGAGAATTTTCTTTCATCAAAATTTGTCAGAAACCACATTTTAAGGAAATCTCGCATCGTGCGAAATTATCTTATTTTTCCTAAACAACACATTGTAACTCGAAAACCTTTGCTGTTGCGTGTATTTCTAAGCATGTAGCCTCAAAAGAGAACACCCAGGAGAGTTTTCTCTGGAAAGAATATGTAAGAATACTACGTTATAAGGAAATACAGTGTTGCAGAGTAAAGACAAATACGTACGTATTGGAAACACTTTAAGAGAAGAAATAACGTGTCGTACAAAATTAGCTTGTATCTCCTAAACAACACGTTGGAACTCGAAAAGATTTGGTGAGGCTCGTACGTCTACACGTGCAACCTCAAAAGAGAACCCACAGGAGAATTTTCTTTCTTCAAAATTTGTCAGAAAACCATGTTTTAAGGAAATCCCGCATCGTGCGAAATTATCTTGTTTTTCATAAGCAACACGTTGTACCTCGAAAAGCTTTGGTGTTGCCTGTATATCTAAGTGTGTAGCCTCAAAAGGGAACGCACAGGATAGTTTTCTCTCGAAAGAATATGTAAGAATACCACGTTATAAGGAAATACAGTGTTGCAGAGTAAAGACAAATACTTACTTATTGGAAAAACTTTACGAGAAGAATTAACGCATAGTACAAAATTAGCTTGAATCTCCTAAACAACACATTGTTACTCGTAAAGATTTGCTGTAGTGTGTACGTCTAAACGTGTAGCCTCAAAAGAGAACCCACAGGAGAATTTTCTTTCGTCAAAATTTTTCAGAAAACCACGTTTTAAGGAAATCCCGCATTGTGCGAAATCATCTTTTTCCTAAATAACATGTTGTAACTCGAAAAGCTTTGGTGTTGCGTGTATGTCTAAGTGTGGAGCCTGAAAAGAGAAGGCACAGAAGAGTTTTCTCTCGAAAAAATATGTAAGAATACCACATTATAAGGAAATACAATTTTGCAGAGTAAAGACAAATAAGTACAAATTGGAAATATTTTACGGGAAGAAATAACGCATCGTAAAAAGTTAGCTTGTATCTCCTAAACAACACGTTGTAACTCGAAAGGATTTGGTGTGAGGTGTACGTCTAAACGTGTAGCCTCAAAAGAAAACCCACAGGAGAATTTTCTTTCATCAAAATTTGTCAGAAACCACGTTTTAAGGAAATCTCGCATCATGCGAAATTATCTTATTTTTCCTAAACAACACATTGTAACTCGAAAACCTTTGCTGTTGCGTGTATGTCTAAGCATGTAGCCTCAAAAGGAAACACCCAGGAGAGTTTTCTCTCGAAAGAATATGTAAGAATACTACGTTATAAGGAAATACAGTGTTGCAGAGTAAAAACAAATACGTACGTATTGGAAACACTTTAAGAGAAGAAATAACGTGTCGTACAAAATTAGCTTGTATCTCCTAAACAACACGTTGGAACTCGAAAAGATTTGGTGAGGCTCGTACGTCTACACGTGCAGCCTCAAAAGAGAACCCACAGGAGAATTTTCTTTCTTCAAAATTTGTCAGAAAACCATGTTTTAAGGAAATCCCGCATCGTGCGAAATTATCTTGTTTTTCATAAACAACACGTTGTACCTCGAAAAGCTTTGGTGTTGCCTGTATATCTAAGTGTGTAGCCTCAAAAGGGAACGCACAGGATAGTTTTCTCTCGAACGAATATGTAAGAATACCACGTTATAAGGAAATACAGTGTTGCAGAGTAAAGACAAATACATATTGGAAAAACTTTACGAGAAGAATTAACGCATAGTACAAAATTAGCTTGAATCTCCTAAACAACACATTGTTACTCGAAAAGATTTGCTGTAGTGTGTACGTCTAAACGTGTAGCGTCAAAAGAGAACCCACAGGAGAATTTTCTTTCGTCAAAATTTTTCAGAAAACCACGTTTTAAGGAAATCCCGCATTGTGCGAAATCATCTTTTTCCTAAACAACATGTTGTAACTCGAAAAGCTTTGGTGTTGCGTGTATGTCTAAGTGTGGAGCCTGAAAAGAGAAGGCACAGAAGAGTTTTCTCTCAAAAAAATATGTAAGAATACCACATTATAAGGAAATACAATTTTGCAGAGTAAAGACAAATAAGTACAAATTGGAAATATTTTACGGGAAGAAATAACGCATCGTACAAAGTTAGCTTGTATCTCCTAAACAACACGTTGTAACTCGAAAAGATTTGGTGTGAGGTGTACGTCTAAACGTGTAGCCTCAAAAGAGAACCCACAGGAGAATTTTCTTTCATCAAAATTTGTCAGAAACCACGTTTTAAGGAAATCTCGCATCGTGCGAAATTATCTTATTTTTCCTAAACAACACATTGTAACTCGAAAACCTTTGCTGGTGCGTGTATGTCTAAGCATGTAGCCTCAAAAGAGAACACCCAGGAGAGTTTTCTCTCGAAAGAATATGTAAGAATACTACGTTATAAGGAAATACAGTGTTGCAGAGTAAAAACAAATACGTACGTATTGGAAACACTTTAAGAGAAGAAATAACGTGTCGTACAAAATTAGCTTGTATCTCCTAAACAACACGTTGGAACTCGAAAAGATTTGGTGAGGCTCGTACGTCTACACGTGTAGCCTCAAAAGAGAACCCACAGGAGAACTTTCTTTCGTCAAAATTTGTCAGAAAACCACGTTTTAAGGAAATCCCGCATCGTGCAATATTATCTTGTTTTTCCTAAACAACACGTTGTAACTCGAAAAGCTTTGGTGTTGCGTGTATGTCTAATCGTGTAGCCTCTAAAGAGAACGCACAGGAGAGTTTTCTCTCGAAAGAACATGTAAGAATACAACGTTATAAGAAAATACAGTTTTGCAGTGTAAAGACAAATACGTATGTATTGGAAACACTTTACGAGAAGAAATAATGCATCTTACAAAATTATCTTGTATCTCCTAAACAACACGTGGTATCTCGAAAGGATTTGGTGTGGTGTGTACGTCTAAACGTGTAGCCTCAAAAGAGAACCCACAGGAGAATTTTCTTTCGTCAAAATTTGTCAGAAAACCACGATTTAAGGAAATCCCACAAGGTGCAATATTATCTTCTTTTTCATAAACAACACTTTGTAACTCGAAACGCTTTGGTGTTGCCTGTATGTCTAAGTGTGTAGCCTCAAAAGGGAATGCCCAGGATAGTTTTCTCTAGTAAGAATACCTAAGAATACCACATTATAATGAAATACAGTATTGCAGTGTAAAGACAAATACGTACGTATTGGAATCACTTAATGAGAAGAATTAACGCATCGTACAAAATTAGCTTGTATCTCCTAAACAACACATTGTAACTCGAAAAGATTTGATGTGGCGTGTACGTCTAAACGTGTAGCCTCAAAAGAGAACCCACAGGAGAATTTTCTTTCGTTAAAATTTTTCAGAAAACCACGTATTAAGGAAATCCCGCATCGTGCGAAATCATCTTCTTTTTCCTAAACAACATGTTGTAACTCGAAAAGCTTTAGTGTTGCGTGTATGTCTAAGCGTGGAGCCTCAATAGAGAAGGCACAGGAGAGTTTTCTTTCAAAAGAATAGGTAAGAATACCACGTTATAAGGAAATAAAGTGTTGTAGAGTCAACAAAAATACATATGTATTGGAAACACTTTAGTAGAAGAAGTAACGCATCATACAAAATTAGCTTGTATCTCCTAAACAACACGTTATAACTCGAAAAGATTTAGTGTGACGTGTACGTCTAAACGTGCAGCCTCAAAAGAGAACCCACAGGAGAATTTTCTTTCATCAAAATTTGTCAGAAACCACGTTTTAAGAAAATCTCGCATCATGCGAAATTATCTTGTTTTTCCAAACAACACGTTGTAAATCGAAAAGCTTTGGGGTTGCGTGTATTTCTAAGAATGTAGCCTCAAAAGAGAACGCACAGAAAAGTTTTCTCTCGAAAGAATATGTAGGAATACCACGTTATAAGGAAATACGGTGTGGCAGAGTAAAGACAACTAAGTACGTATTGGAAACACTTTAAGAGAAGAAATAACGCATCGTACAAAATTAGCTTGTATCTCCTAAACAACACGTTGTAACTCGAAAAGATTTGGTGTGGCTCGTACCTCTACACGTGTAGCCTCAAAAGAGAACCCACAGGGAAACTTTTTTCGTCAAAATTTTTCAGAAAACCACGTTTTATGGAAATCTCGCATCGTGCGAAATAATCTTGTTTTTCCTAAACAACACGTTGTAACTCGAAAAGCCTTGGTGTTGCGTGTATGTCTAAGCGTGTAGCCTCAAAAGAGAATGCACAGGAGAGTTTTTCCTCGAAAGAATATGTAAGAATACCACGTTATAAGGAAATACAGTGTTGCAGAGAAAGACAAATACGTACGTTTTGGCAACACTTTACGAGAAGAAATAACACATCATACAAAATTAGCTTGTATCTCCTAAACAACACGTGGTAACTCGAAAGGATTTGGTGTGGCGTGCACGTCTATACGTTTAGCATCAAAAGAGAACCCACAGGAGAATATTCTTTTGTCAAAATTTGTCAGAAAACCACGTTTTAAGGAAATCCCACATCGTGCGAAATTATCTTTTTATTCATAAACAACACGTTGTAACTCGAAAAGCTTTGGTGTTGCCTGTATGTCTAAGTGTGTAGCCTCAAAAGGGAACGCACAGGATAGTTTTCTCTCGAAAGAATATGTAAGAATACCACGTTATAAGGAAATACAGTGTTGAAGAGTAAAGACAAATACTTACAAATTGGAAACACCTTACGAGAAGAATTAACGCATCTTACAAAATTAGCTTGTATCTCCTAAACAACAGGTTGTAACTCGAAAAGATTTGGTGTGGCGTGTACGTCTAAACGTGTAGCCTCAAAAGAGAACCCACAGGAGAATTTTCTTTCGTCAAAATTTTTCAGAAAACTACGTTTTAATGAAATCCCGCATCGTGTGATATCATCTTCTTTTTCCTAAACAACATGTTGTAACTCGAAAAGCTTTCGTGATGCGTGTATGTGTAAGCATGGAGCCTCAAAAGAGAAGGCACAGGAGGGTTTTCTCTCGAAAGAATATGTAAGAATACCACTTTATTAGGAAATACAATTTTGCAGAGTAAAAACAAATAAGTATATATTGGGAACACTTTACGAGAAGAAATAAAGCATCGAACAAAATTAGCTTGTATCTCCTAAACAACACGTGGTAACTCGAAAAGTTTTGGTTTGGCGTGTACGTCTAAACATGTAGCCTCAAAAGAGAACACAAAGGGGAATTTTCTTTCATCAAAATTTGTCAGAAAACCACGTTTTAAGGAAATCCCGCATCCTCCGTAATTATCTTGTTTTTCCTAAACAACACGTTGTAACTCGAAAAGCTTTGGTGTTGCGTGTATGTCTAAGCGTGTAGCTTCAAAAGAGAATGAACAGGAGAGTTTTCTCTCGAAAGAACATGTAAGAATACAACGTTATAAGGAAATACAGTGTTGCAAAGTAAAGACAAAAAGTACATATTGGAAACACTTTACGAGAAGAAATTACGCATCATACAATATTAGCTTGTATCTCCTAAACAACAAGTGGAAACTCGAAAACATTTGGTTTGGCATGTACGTCTAAAAGTGAAGCCTCAAAAGAGAAACCACTGGAGAATTTTCTTTCTTTAAAATTTGTCAGAAAACCACGTTTTAACGAAATCCCACATCCTAAAAAATTATCTTGTTTTCCTAAACAACAAGTTGTAACTCGAAAATCTTTGGTGTTGCGTGTATGTCTAAGTGTGTAGCCTCAAAAGGGAATGCACAGGAGAGTTTTTTCTCTCGAAAGAATATGTAAGAATACCACGTTATAAGGAAATACAGTGTTGCAGAGAGAAGACAAATACGTACATATTGGAAACACTTTAAGAGCAGAAATAAAGCATTTTACAAAATTGGCTTGTATCTCCTAAACAACACGTTGTAACTCGAAAAGATTTCATGTGACATGTACGTCTAAACATGTAGCCTCAAAAGAGAACCGACAGTAGAATTTTCTTACATCAAAATTTGTCAGAAACCACGTTTTAACGAAATCTCGCATCGTGCGAAATTATCTAGTTTTTCCTAAACAACACGTTGTAACTCGAAAATCTTCTGTGTTGCGTGTATGGCTAAGCGTGTAGACTCAAAGGAGAACGCACAGGAGAGTTTTCTCTCGAAAGAATATGTAAGAATACCACGTTATAAGAAAATACAGTGTTGCAGAGTAAAGACAAAAACGTATGTATTGGAAACACTTTACAAGAAGAAATAACGCATCATACTAAATTAGCTTGTATCTCCTAAACAACAGGTTGTAACTCGAAAGGATTTGGTGTGGCATGTACGTCTAAACGTGTAGCCTCAAAAGAGAACCGACAGGAGAATTTTCTATCGAAAAATATGTGAGAAAACCACGTTTTAAGGAAATCCCTCATCGTGCAAAATTATCTTCTTTTTCCTAAACAACAAGTTGTAACTCGAAAAGTTTTGGTGTTGCGTGTATGTCTAAGCGCGTAGCCTCAAAAGAGAACGCAAAGGAGAGTATTTTCTCGATAGAATTTGTAAGAATACCACGTTATAAGGAAATACAGTGTTGCAGAGTAAAGACAAATACGTACGTATTGGAAACACTTTACGAGAAGAAATAACGCATTGTACAAAATTAGCTTGTATCTCCTAAACAACACGTTGTAACTCGAAAAGATTTGATGTGGCGTGTACGTCTAAACGTGTAGCCTCAAAAGAAAACCCACAGGAGAATTTTCTTTGGTCAAATTTGTCAGAAAACCACGTATTAAGGAAATCCTGCATCGTGCGAAATTATCTTGTATTTCCTAAACAACACGTTGTAACTCGAAAAGCTGTTGTGTTGCGTGTATGTCTCAGTGTATAGCCTCAAAAGAGAACACACAGGAGAGTTTTCTCTCGAAAGAATATGTAAGAATACCACGTTATAAGGAAATACAGTGTTGCAGAGTAAAGACAAATACGTACGTATTGGAAACCCTTAAACTTTAAGAGATGAAATAAAGCATCGTACAAAATTAGCTCGTATCTCCTAAACAATACGTTGTAACTTGAAATGACTTGGTGTGGAGTGTACGTCTAAACGTGTAGGCTCAAAAGAGAACCCATAGGAGAATTTTCTTTCATCAAAATTTTCAGAAAACCACGTTTTAAGGAAATCCTGCATCGTGCAAAATTATCGTGAGAGAGTATCTTGTTTTTCCTAAACAACACGTTGTAATTCGAAAAGCTTTGGTGTTGCGTGTATGTCTAAGCGTGTAGCCTCAAAAGAGAACGCACAGGAGAGGTTTCTCTCGAAAGAATATGTAAGAATACCACGTTATAAGGAAATACAGTGTTGCAGAGTAAAGACAAATACGTACTTATTGGAAACACTTCATGAGAAGAAATAACGCATTGTAAAAAATTAGTTTGTATCTCCTAAACAACACGTTGTAACTCGAAAACATTTGGTGTGGCGTGTACGTCTAAATGTGTAGCCTCAAAAGAAAACCCACAGGAGAATTTTCTTTGGTAAAAATTTGTCAGAAAACCACGTATTAAGGAAATCCCGCATCGTGCGAAATTATCTTGTTTTTCCTAAACAACGCGTGGTAACTCGAAAAGCTTTGGTGTTGCGTGTATGTCTAAGCATGTAGCCTCAAAAGAGAACACACAGAAGAGTTTTCTCTCGAAAGAATATGTAAGAATACCACGTTATAAGGAAGTACAATGTTGCAGAATAAAGAAAAATACTTAAGTATTGGAAACCCTTAAAATTAGCGAGATGAAATAAAGCATCATACAAAATTAGCTTGTATCTCCTAAACAACACGTTGTAACTCGAAAAGATTTGGTGTGGCGTGTACATCTAAACGTGTAGCCTCAAAAGAGAACCACAGGACAATTTTTTTTCGTCAAAATTTGTCAGAAAACCACGTTTTAAGGAAATCCCGCATCGTGAGAAATTATCTTGTTCTTCCTAAACAACACGTTGTAATTCGAAAAGCTTTGGTGTTGCATGTTTGTCTAAGCGTGTAGCCTCAAAAGAGAACGCACAGGAGAGTTTTCTCTCGAAAGAATATGTAAGAATACCACGTTATAAGGAAATACAGTGTTGCAGAGTAAAGACAAACACATAAGTATTGGAAACACTTTACAAGAAGTAATAATGCATCGTACAAAATTAGCTTGTGTCTCCTAAACAACACGTTGTAACTCGAAAAGATTTGGTGTGGCGTTTACAACTAAACATGTAGCCTCAAAAGAGAACCCACAGGAGAATTTTCTTTCGTCAAAATTTTTCAGAAAACCACGTTTTAAGGAAATCCGCATCGTGCGAAATTATCTTGTTTTTCCTAAACAACAGGTTGTAATTCGAAAAGCTTTGGTGTTGCGTGTATGTCTAAGCATGTAGCCTCGAAAGAGAACGCAGAGGAGAGTTTTCTCTCGAAAGAATATGCAAAAGTACCACGTTATAAGGAAATACAGTGTTGCAGAGTAAAGGCAAATACGTATGTATTGGAAAAATTTAAACTTTATGAGAAGAAATAACGCATCCTACAAAATTAGCTTGTATCTCCTAACCAACACGTTGTAACTCGAAAAGATTTGGTGTGGTGTGTACATCTAAACGTGTAGCCTCAAAAGAGAACCCACAGGAGTATTTTCATTCGTCAAAATTTGTCAGAAAACCACGTTTTAAGGAAATCCCGCATCATGCGAAATTATCTTGTTTTTCCTAAACAACAAATTGTAATTCGAAAAGCTTTGGTGTTGCGTGTATTTTTAATCGTGTAGCCTCAAAAGAGAACGCACAGGAGAGTTTTCTCTCGAAACAATATGTAAGAATACCACGTTATAAGTAAATACAGTGTTGCAGAGTAAAGACAAATACATACTTATTGGAAACAATTAAACTTTACGAGAAGAAATAAGGCATCATACAAAATTAGTTTGTATCTCCTAAACAACACGTTATAACTCGAAAAGATTTGGTGTGGTGTGTACGTCTAACGTGTAGCCTCAAAGGAGAACCACAGGACAATTTTCTTTCGTCAATATTTGTCAGAAAACCACGTTTTAAGGAAATCCTGCATCATGCGAAATTATCTTGTTTTTCCTAAACAACACGTTGTAACTCGAAAAGCTTTGGTGTTGCGTGTATGTCTAAGCGTGTAGCCTCAAAAGAGAATGCACAGGAGAGTTTTCTCTCGAAAGAATATGTAAGAATACCACGTTATGTGGAAATACATTGTTGCAGAGTAAAGACAAATAAGTACGTATTGGAAACACTTTACGAGAGGTAATAACGCATCGTACAAAATTAGCTTGTATCTCCTAAACAAAACGTTGTAACTCGAAAAGATTTGGTGTGGCGTTTACAACTAAACATGTAGCCTCAAAAGAGAACCCACAGGAGTATTTTCTTTCGTCAAAATTTTTCAGAAAACCACGTTTTAAGGAAATCCCGCATCGTGTGAAATTATCTTGTTTTTCCTAAACAACAGGTTGTAATTCGAAATGCTTTGGTGTTGAGTGTATGTCTAAGCATGTAGCCTCTAAAGAGAACGCACAGGAGAGTTTTTCTCTCGAAAGAATATGCAAGATTACCACGTTATAAGGAAATACAGTGTTGCAGAGTAAAGGCAATTACTTACATATTGGACACATGTAAACTTTATGAGAAGAAATAACGCATCTTAAAAAATTAGCTTGTATCTCCTAACCAACACGTTTTAACTCGAAAGGATTTGGTGTGGCGTGTACGTCTAAACGTGTAGCCTCAAAAGAGAACCCACAGGAGTATTTTCTTTCGTCAAAATTTGTCAGAAAACCACGTTTTAAGGAAATCCCGCATCGTGCGAAATTATCTTGTTTTTCCTAAACAACACATTGTAACTCGAAAAGTTTTGGTGTTGCGTGTATGTCTACGCGTGTAGCCTCAAAAGAGAATGCACAGGAGAGTTTTCTCTCGAAAGAATATGTAAGAATACCACGTTATATGGAAATACAGTGTTGCAGAGTAAAGACAAATATGTACTTATTGGAAACACTTAAACTTTACAAGAAGAAATAAGGCATCGTACAAAATTAGTTTGTATCTCCTAAACAACACGCTGTAACTCGAAAAGATTTGGTGTGGCGTGTACGTCTAAACGTGTAGCCTCAAAAGAGAACCCACAGGAGAGTTTTCTTTCGTCAAAATTTGTCAAAACCCACGTTTTAAAGAAATCCCGCATCGTGCGAAATTATCTTGTTTTTCCTAAACATCATGTTGTAACATGAAAAGGTTTGGTGTTGTGGGAATATCTAAGTGTGTAGCCTCAAAAGAGAACGCACAGGAGAGTTTTCTCCCAAAAGATTATATAGTAATACCACATTATAAGGAAATACAGTGTTGCAGAGTAAAGAAAAATACATAATTATTGGAAACACTTAAACTTTATGAGTAGAAATAACACATAGTACAAAATAAGCTTGTATCTCCTAAACAACACGATATAACTCGAAAGGATTTGGTGTGGCTTATACGGCTAAACGTGTACCCTCAAAAGAGAACCCACAGGAGAATTTTATTTCGTCAAAATTTGTCAGAAAACCACGTTTTAAGGAAATCCCGCATCGTGCGAAATTATCTTGTTTTTCCTAAACAACAAATTGTAATTCGAAAAGCTTTGGTGTTGCGTGTATGTTTAATCGTGTAGCCTCAAAAGAGAACGCACAGGAGAGTTTTCTCACGAAAGAATATGTAAGAATACCACGTTATAAGTAAATACAGTGTTGCAGAGTAAAGACAAATACATACTTATTGGAAACACTTAAACTTTACGAGAAGAAATAAGGAATCATACAAAATTAGTTTGTATTTCCTAAACAAAACGTTATAACTCGAAAAGATTTGGTGTGGTGTGTACGTCTAACGTGTAGCCTCAAAGGAGAACCACGGGACAATTTTCTTTCATCAATATTTGTCAGAAAACCACGTTTTAAGGAAATCCTGCATCGTGCGAAATTATCTTGTTTTTCCTAATCAACACGTTGTAACTCGAAAAGCTTTGGTGTTGCGTGTATGTCTAAGCGTGTAGCCTCAAAAGAGAATGCACAGGAGAGTTTTCTCTCGAAAGAATATGTAAGAATACCACGTTATATGGAAATACATTGTTGCAGAGTAAAGACAAATACGTAAGTATTGGAAACACTTTACGAGAGGTAATAACGCATCGTACAAAATTAGCTTGTATCTCCTAAACAAAACGTTGTAACTCGAAAAGATTTGGTGTGGCGTTTACAACTAAACATGTAGCCTCAAAAGAGAACCCACAGGAGAATTTTCTTTCGTCAAAATTTTTCAGAAAACCACGTTTTAAGGAAATCCCGCATCGTGTGAAATTATCTTGTTTTTCCTAAACAACAGGTTGTAATTCGAAATGCTTTGGTGTTGCGTGTATGTCTAAGCATGTAGCCTCTAAAGAGAACGCACAGGAGAGTTTTTCTCTCGAAAGAATATGCAAGATTACCACGTTATAAGGAAATACAGTGTTGCAGAGTAAAGGCAATTACTTACATATTGGACACATTTAAACTTTACGAGAAGAAATAACGCATCTTAAAAAATTAGCTTGTATCTCCTAACCAACACGTTTTAACTCGAAAGTATTTGGTGTGGCATGTACGTCTAAACGTGTAGCCTCAAAAGAGAACCCACAAGAGTATTTTCTTTCGTCAAAATTTGCCAGAAAACCACGTTTTAAGGAAATCCCGCATCGTGCGAAATTATCTTGTTTTTCCTAAACAACACATTGTAACTCGAAAAGCTTTGGTGTTGCGTGTATGTCTACGCATGTAGCCTCAAAAGAGAATGCACAGGAGAGTTTTCTCTCGAAAGAATATGTAAGAATACCACGTTATAAGGAAATACAGTGTTGCAGAGTAAAGACAAATACGTACTTATTGGAAACACTTAAACTTTACGAGAAGAAATAAGGCATCGTACAAAATTAGTTTGTATCTCCTAAATAACACGTTGTAACTCGAAAAGATTTGGTGGGGTGTGTACGCTTAAAGTGTAGCCTCAAAAGAGAACCCACAGGAGAGTTTTCTTTCGTCAAAATTTGTCAAAACCCACGTTTTAAAGAAATCCCGCATCGTGCGAAATTATCTTGTTTTTCCTAAACAACATGTTGTAACTCGAAAAGGTTTGATGTTGCGGGTATATCTAAGCGTGTAGCCTCAAAAGAGAACGCACAGGAGAGTTTTCTCCCAAAAGATTATGTAGGAATACCACATTATAAGGAAATACAGTGTTGCAGAGTAAAGACAAATACATACTTATTGGAAACACTTAAACTTTACGAGTAGAAATAACACATAGTACAAAATAAGCTTGTATCTCCTAAACAACACGATATAACTCGAAAGGACTTGGTGTGGCTTGTACGTCTAAATGTGTACCCTCAAAAGAGAACCCACAGGAGAATTTTCTTTCGTCAAAATTTGTCAGAAAACCACGTTTTAAGGAAATCCCGCATCGTGCGAAATTATCTTGTTTTTCCTAAACAACACGTTGTAACTCGAAAAGCTTTGGTGTTGCGTGTATGTCTAAGCGTGTAGCCTCAAAAGAGAATGCACAGGAGAGTTTTCTCTCGAAAGAATATGTAAGAATACCACGTTATATGGAAATACATTGTTGCAGAGTAAAGACAAATACGTAAGTATTGGAAACACTTTACGAGAGGTAATAACGCATCGTACAAAATTAGCTTGTATCTCCTAAACAAAACGTTGTAACTCGAAAAGATTTGGTATGGCATTTACAACTAAACATGTAGCCTCAAAAGAGAACCCACAGGAGAATTTTCTTTCGTCCAAATTTTTCAGAAAACCACGTTTTAAGGAAATCCCACATCGTGTGAAATTATCTTGTTTTACCTAAACAACAGGTTGTAATTCGAAATGCTTTGGTGTTGCGTGTATGTCTAAGCATGTAGCCTCTAAAGAGAACGCACAGGAGAGTTTTTCTCTCGAATGAATATGCAAGATTGCCACGTTATAAGGAAATACAGTGTTGCAGAGTAAAGGCAATTACGTACGTATTGGACACATTTAAACTTTACGAGAAGAAATAACGCATCTTAAAAAATTAGCTTGTATGTCCTAACCAAAACGTTTTAACTCGAAAGGATTTGGTGTGGCGTGTACGTCTAAACGTGTAGTCTCAAAAGAGAACCCACAGGAGTATTTTCTTTCATCAAAATTTGTCAGAAAACCACGTTTTAAGGAAATCCCGCAGCGTGCGAAATTATCTTGTTTTTCCTAAACAACACATTGTAACTCGAAAAGCTTTGGTGTTGCGTGTATGTCTAAGCGTGTAGCCTCAAAAGAGAATGCACAGGAGAGTTTTCTCTCGAAAGAATATGTAAGAATACCACGTCATAAGGAAATACAGTGTTGCAGAGTAAAGACAAATACGTACTTATTGGAAACACTTAAACTTTACGAGAAGAAATAAGGCATCATACAAAATTAGTTTGTATCTCCTAAACAGCACGCTGTAACTCGAAAAGATTTGGTGTGGCGTGTATGTCTAAACGTGTAGCCTCAAAAGAGAACCAACAGGAGGGTTTTCTCTCATCAAAATTTGTCAAAACCCACGTTTTAAAGAAATCCCGCATCGTGCGAAATTATCTTGTTTTCCCTAAACAACATGTAACTCGAAAAGGTTTGGTGTTGCGGGTATATCTAAGCGTGTAGCCTCAAAAGAGAACGCACAGGAGAGTTTTCTCCCAAAAGATTATGTAGGAATACCACATTATAAGGAAATACAGTGTTGCAGAGTAAAGACAAATACATACTTATTGGAAACACTTAAACTTTACGAGTAGAAATAACACATAGTACAAAATAAGCTTGTATCTCCTAAACAACACGATATAACTCGAAAGGATTTGGTGTGGCTTGTACGTCTAAACATGTACCCTCAAAAGAGAACCCACAGGAGAATTTTCTTTCGTCAAAATTTGTCAGAAAACCAAGTTTTAAGGAAATCCCGCATCATGCGAAATTATCTTGTTTTTCCTAAACAACACGTTGTAACTCGAAAAGCTTTGGTGTTGCGTGTATGTCTAAGCGTGTAGCCTCCAAAGAGAACGCACAGGAGAGTTTTCTCTCGAAAAAATATGTAAGAATAACACGTTATAAGGAAATACAGTGTTGCAGAGGAAAGGCAAATACAAACATATTGGAAACACTTAAACATTAGGAGAAGAAATAACGCACCGTAAAAAAATTAGCTTATATCTCCTAAACAACACATTGTAACTCAAAAATATTTGGTGTGGCGTGTACATCTAAACGTGTAGACTCAAAAGAGAACCCACAGGAGAATTTTCTTTAGTCAAAATTTGTCAGAAAACCACGTTTTATGGAAATCCCGCATCGTGCGAAATTATCTTGTTTTTCCGAAACAACACGTTGTAACTCGAAAAGCTTTGTTGTTGCGTGTATGTCTAAGCGTGTAGCCTCAAAAGAGAATGCAAAGGAGAGTTTTTTTCTCGAAAGAATATGTAAGAATACCACGTTATTAGGAAACACAGTGTTGTAAAGACAAATACTTACGTATTGGAAAAACTTTACGAGAAGAAATAACGCATCGTACAAAATTAGCTTGTATCTCCTAAACAACACGTTGTAACTTAAAAAGATTTGGTGTGGCCTGTACGTCTAAACGTGTAGCCTCAAAAGAGAACCCACAGGAGAATTTTATTTCGTCAAAATTTTTCAGAAAACCACGTTTTAAGGAAATCCCGCATCGTGCGAAATTATCTTGTTTTTCCTAAACAACATGTTGTAACTCGAAAAGCTTTGGTGTTGCGTGTATGTCTAAGCGTGTA
Source organism: Apodemus sylvaticus (assembly GCF_947179515.1). Classification (NCBI taxonomy): domain Eukaryota; kingdom Metazoa; phylum Chordata; class Mammalia; order Rodentia; family Muridae; genus Apodemus; species Apodemus sylvaticus. The sequence continues at coordinate 37,913 of NW_026263124.1, read as the reverse complement.
GCCTCAAAAGAGAACACACAGGAGAGTTGTATCTCGATAGAATTTGTAAGAATACCACGTTAAAAGGAAATACAGTGTTGCAAAGTAAAGACAAATACATATGTATTGGAAACCCATAAACTTTACGAGATGAAATAAAGCATCGTACAAAATTAGCTTGTATCTCCTAAACAACACGTTGTAACTCGAAAAGATGTGCTGTGGCGTGTACGTCTAAACGTGTAGCCTCAAAAGAGAACCCACAGGAGAATTTTTTTCGTCAAAATTTTTCAGAAAACCACGGTTTACGGAAATCCCGTATCGTGCGAAATTATCTTGTTTTTCCTGAACAACACGTTGTAACTCGAAAGGCTTTGGTGTTGTGTGTATGTCTAAGCATGTAGCCTCAAAAGAGAACGCACAGGAGAGTTTTTTCTCAATAGAATTTGTAAGAATACCACGTTATAAGGAAATACAGTGTTGCAGAGTAAAGACAAATACGTATGTATTGGAAACCCATAAACTTTACGAGATGAAATAAAGCATCGTATAAAATTAGCTTGTATCTCCTAAACAACACGTGGTAACTCGAAAAGATTTGGTGTGGCGTGCACGTCTAAACGTGTAGCCTCAAAAGAGAACCCACAGGACAATTTTCTTTCGTCAAAATTCGTCAGAATACCACGTTTTAAGAAAATCCCTCATCGTGAGAAATTATCTTGTTCTTCCTAAACAACACGTTTTAACTCGAAAAGCTTTGGTGTTGGGTGTATGTCTAAGTGTGTAGCCCCAAAAGAGAACACACAGGAGAGTTTTCTCTCGAAAGAATATGTAAGAATACCACGTTATAAGGATATACAGTGTGGCAGAGTAAAGACAAATATGTCCGTATTGGAAGCACTTTATGAGAGAAATAATGCATCTTGCAAAATTAGCTTGTTTGTCCTAAACAACACATTGTAACTCAAAAAGATTTGGTGTGGCGTGTACGTCTAAACGTGTAGCCTCAAAAGAGAACCCACAGGAGAGTTTTCTTTCGTCAAAATTTGTCAGAAAACCACGTTTTAAGGAAATCCCGCATCGTGAAAAATTATCTTGTTCTTCCTAAACAACACGTTTTAACTCGAAAAGCTTTGGTGTTGCGTGTATGTCTAAGCATGTAGCCCCAAAAGAGAACGCACAGGAGAGTTTTCTCTCAAAAGTATATTTAGAATACCACGTTATAAGGAAATACAGTGTGGCAGAGTAAAGACAAATACGTATGTATTGGAAGCACTTTATGAGAGAAATAAAGCATCTTGCAAAATTAGCGTGTATGTCTTAAACAACACGTTGTAACTCAAAAAGACTTGGTGTGGCGTGTACGTATAAACGTGTAGCCTCAAAAGAGAACCCACAGGAGAGTTTTCTTTCGTCAAAATTTGTCGAAACCATGTTTTAAAGAAATCCCGCATCGTGCGAAATTAACTTGTTTTTCCTAAACAACATGTTGTAACTCGAAAAGGTTTGGTGTTGCGGGTATGTCTAAGCCTGTAGCCTCAAAAGAGAACGCACAGGAGAGTTTTCTCCCAAAAGATTATGTAGGAATACCACATTATAAGGAAATACAGTGTTGCAGAGTAAAGACAAATACATACTTATTGGAAACACTTAAACTTTACGAGTAGAAATAACACATAGTACAAAATAAGCTTGTATCTCCTAAACAACACGATATAACTCGAAAGGATTTGGTGTGGCTTGTACGTCTAAACGTGTACCCTCAAAAGAGAACCCACAGGAGAATTTTCTTTCGTCAAAATTTGTCAGAAAACCTCGTTTTAAGGAAATCCCGCATCGTGAGAAATTATCTTGTTTTTCCTAAACAACACGTTGTAACTCGAAAAGTTTTGGTGTTGCGTGTATGTCTAAGCGTGTAGCCTCAAAAGTGAATGCACAGGAGAGTTTTCTCTCGAAAGAATATATAAGAATACCACGTTATATGGAAATACATTGTTGCAGAGTAAAGACAAATACGTATTGGAAACCCTTTACGAGAGGTAATAACGTATCTTACAAAATTAGCTTGTATCTCCTAAACAAAACGTTGTAACTCGAAAAGATTTGGTGTGGCGTTTACAACTAAACATGTAGCCTCAAAAGAGAACCCACAGGAGAATTTTCGTTCGTCAAAATTTTTCAGAAAACCACGTTTTAAGGAAATCCCGCATCGTGTGAAATTATCTTGTTTTTCCTAAACAACAGGATGTAATTCAAAATGCTTTGGTGTTGCGTGTATGTCTAAGCGTGCAGCCTCAAAAGAGAATGCACAGGAGAGTTTTCTCTCGAAAGAATATGTAAGAATACCACGTTAAAAGGAAATATATTGCTGCAGAGTAAAGACATATACGTACTTATTGGAAACACACTATGAGAAGAAATAACGCATGGTACAAAATTAGCTTGTATCTCCGAAAAAACACGTGGTAACTCAAAAAGATTTGGTGTGGCGTGTACGTCTGAACGTGTAGCCTCAAAAGAGAACCCACAGGAGAATTTTCTTACGTCAAAATTTGTCAGAAAACCACGTTTTAAGGAAATTCCGCATCATGGGAAATTATCATGTTCTTCCTAAACAACAGGTTGTAACTCGAAAAGCTTTGGTGTTGCGTATATGTCTAAGCGTGTAGCCTCAAATGAGAACGCACTGGAGAGTTTCTCTTGAAAGAATATGTAAGAATACCACGTTATAAGGAAATACAGTGTTGCAGAGTAAAGACATATACTTACTTATTGGAAAAACTTTACGAGAAGAAATAATGCATCGTACAAAATTAGCTTGTATCTCCTAAACAACACGTTGTAACTTAAAATGATTTGGTGTGGCCTGTACCTCTAAACGTGTAGCCTCAAAAGAGAACCCATATAGGAATTTTCCTTGGTCAAAATTTGTCAGAAAACCACTTATTAAGGAAATCCCGCATCGTGCGTAATTATCTAGTTTTTCCTAAACAACACGTTGTAACTCGAAAAGCTTTGGTGTTGCATGTATGTCTAAGCGCGTAGCCTCAAAGGGGAATGCACAGGAGAGTTTTCTCTCGAAAGAATATGTAAGAATACCACGTTATAAGGAAATACAGTGTTGCGGAGTATAGACAAATACATACTTATTGGAAACACTTTACGAGAAGAAATAAAGCATCATGAAAATTAGCTTGTATCTCCTAAACAACACGTTGTAACTGGAAAAGATTTTGTGTGGCGTGTACGTCTAAACGTGTAGCCTCAAAAGAGAACCCACAGGAGAGTTTTCCTTCGCTAAAATTTGTCAGAATATCACGTTTTAAGGAAATACCGCATAGTGCGAAATTATCTTGTTTTTCCTAAACAACATGTTGTAACTCGAAAAGCTTTAGTGTTGCGTGTATTTCTAAGCGTATAGCCTCAAAAGAGAATGGACAGGAGAGTTTTCTCCCAAAAGAATATGTAGGAATACCACGTTATAAGGAAATACAGTGTTGCAGAGTAAAGACAAATACATACTTATTGGAAACACTTAAACTTTACGAGAAGAAATAACACATAGTACAAAATTAGCTTGTATCTCCTAAACAACACGTTATAACTCGAAATGATTTGGTGTGGCGTGTATGTCTAAACGTGTACCCTCAAAAGAGAACCCACGGGAGAATTTTCTTTCATCAAAATTTGTCAGAAAACCACGTTTTAAGGAAATCCCGCATCATGCGAAATTATCTTGTTTTTCCTAAAAAACACGTTGTAACTCGAAAAGCTTTGGTGTTGCGTGTATGTCGAAGCGTGTAGCCTCCAAAGAGAACGCACAGGAGAGTGTACTGTCGAAAGAATATGTAAGAATACCACGTTATAAGGAAATACAGTGTTCCAGAGTAAAGGCAAATACATACGTATTGGAAACACTTAAACTTTACGAGAAGAAATAACGCATCATAAAAAAATTGGCTTGTATCTCCTAAACAACACGTTGTAACTCGAAAGGATTTGGTGTGGCGTGTACGTTTAAACATGTAGCCTCAAAAGAGAACCCACAGGAGAATTTTCTTTCGTCAAAATTTGTCCAAAAACCACGTTATAAGGAAATCCCTCATCGTGCGAAATTATCTTGTTTTTCCTAAACAAAATGTCGTAACTCGAAAAGCTTTGGTGTTGTGTGTATGTCTAAGCGTGTAGCCTCAAAAGAGAAGGCACAGGAGAGTTTTCTCTCGAAAGAATATGTAAGAATACCACGTTATAAGGAAATACAATGTTGCAGAGTAAAGACATATTCTTACTTATTGGAAAATCTTTACGAGAAGAAATAACCTATCGTACAAAATTAGCTTGTATCTCCTAAACAACACGTTGTAACTTAAAAAGATTAGGTGTGGCCTGTACATCTAAGCGTGTAGCCTCAAAAGAGAACCCATAGGAGAATTTTCCTTGGTCAAAATTTGTCAGAAAACCACTTATTAAGGAAATCCCACAGCGCAGGAAATTATCTGGTTTTTCCTAAACAACACGTTGTAACGCGAAAAGCTTTGGTGTTGCCTGTATGTCTAAGCGTGTAGCCTCAAAGGGGAACACACAGGAGAGTTTTCTCTCGAAAGAATATGTAAGAATACCACGTTATAAGGAAATACAGTGTTGCAGACTAAAGGCAAATACGTACCTATTGGAAACACTTTACAAGAAGAAATAACGCATCGTACAAAATTAGCTTGTATCTCCTAAACAACACGTTGTAACTCGAAAAGATTTGGTGTGGCCTGTACTTCTAAACGTGTAGCCTCAAAAGAGAACCCACAGGACAATTTTCTTTCGTCCAAATTTGTCAGAAAACCACGTTTTAAGGAAATCCCGCATCGTGAGAAATTATCTTGTTCTTCCTAAACAACACGTTTTAACTTGAAATGCTTTGGTGTTGGGTGTATGTCTAAGCATGTAGCCCCAAAAGAGAATGCAGTGGAGAGTTTTCTCTCGAAAGAATATGTAAGAATACCACCTTATAAGGAAATACAGTGTTGCAGAGTAAAGACAATTACATACTTATTGGAAAAACTTTACGAGAAGAAATAACGCATCGTACAAAATTAACTTGTGTCTCCTAAACAACACGTTGTAACTTAAAGAGATTTGGTGTGGCAAGTACATCTAAACGTGTAGTCTCAAAAGAGAACCCATAGGATAATTTTCTTTGTTCAATATTTGTCATAAAACCGCGTATTAAGGAAATCCCTCATCGTGCGAAATTATCTTGTTTTTCCTAAACAACACGTTGTAACTTGAAAAGCGTTGGTGTTGCGTGTATGTCTAAGCGTGTAGCCTCAAAAGAGGATGCACAGGAGAGTTTTCTCTCGAAAGAATATGTAAGAATACCACGTTATAAGGAAATACAGTGTTGCAGACTAAAGGCAAATACATACATATTGGAAACACTTTACGAGAAGAAATAACGCATCGTAAAAAATTAGCTTGTATCTCCTAAACAACACGTTGTAACTCGAAAAGATTTGGTGTGGCGTGTACGTCTAAACGTGTAGCCTCAAAAGAGAACCCACAGGAGAATTTTCTTTCGTCAAAATTTGTCAGAAAACCACTTATTAAGGAAATCCTGCATCGTGCGAAACTATCTAGTTTTCCTAAAGAACACATTGTTACTCGAAAATATTTGCTGTTGCGTGTATGTCTAAGCATGTAGCCTCAAAAGAGAACGCACAGGAGAGATTTCTCTCGAACGAGTATGTAAGAATACCACGATATAAGGAAATACATTGTGGCAAATTAAAGATAAATACGTACCTTTTGGAAACTCTTAAACTTTACAAGAAGATATAAAGCATTGTAAAAAATTAGCTTTTATCTCCTAAACAACACGTTGTAACTCGAAAAGATTTGGTGTGGCATGTACGTCTAAACGTGTAGCCTCAAATGAAAACCCACAGGAGAATTTTTTTTCGTCAAAATTTTTCAGAAAACCACGTTTTAAGAAAATCCAGCATCGTGCGAAATTATCTTGTTTTTCCTAAACAACACATTGTAAGTCGAAAAGCCTTGGTGTTGTGTGTATGTCTAAGCGTGTAGCCTCCAAAGAGAACGCACAGGAGAGTTTTCTCTCGAAAGAATATGTAAGAATACCACGTTGTAAGGAAATACAGTGTTGCAGAGTAAAGAAAGATACGTATGTATTGGAAACCCACAAACTTTACGAGATGAAATAAAGCATCGTACAAAATTAGCTTGTATCTCCTAAACAACACTTTGTAACTCAAAAAGATTTGGTGTGGCCTGTACGTCTAAACGTGTAGCCTCAAAAGAGAGCCCACAGGACAATTTTCTTTCGTCAAAATTTGTCAGAAAACCACGTTTAAAGGAAATCCCGCATCGTGAGAAATTATCTTGTTCTTCCTAAACAACACGTTTTAACTTGAAAAGCTTTGGTGTCGGGCATATGTCTAAGCATGTAGCCCCAAAAGAGTATGCAGAGGAGAGTTTTCTCTCGAAAGAATATATAAGAATACCACCTTATAAGGAAATACAGTGTTGCAGAGTAAAGACAAATACATACTTATTGGAAAAACTTTACGAGAAGAATTAACGCATCATACAAAATTAGCTTGTGTCTCCTAAACAACACGTTGTAACTTAAAAAGATTTGGTGTGGCCTGTACGTCTAAACGTGTAGTCTCAAAAGAGAACCCATAGGATAATTTTCTTTGGTCAATATTTGTCAGAAAACCACGTATTAAGGAAATCCCTCATCGTGTGAAATTATCTAGTTTTTCCTAACAAACACGTTGTAACTCGAAAAGCTTTGGTGTTGCGTGTATGTCTAAGCGTGTAGCCTCAAAAGAGGATGCACAGGAGAGTTTTCTCTCGAAAGAGTATGTAAGAATACCACGTTATAAGGAAATACATTGTGGCAAATTAAAGATAAATACGTACCTTTTGGAAACTCTTAAACTTTACAAGAAGATATAAAGCATCGTAAAAAAATTAGCTTTTATCTCCTAAACAACACGTTGTAACTCGAAAAGATTTGGTGTGGCATGTACGTCTAAACGTGTAGCCTCAAATGAAAACCCACAGGAGAATTTTCTTTCATCAAAATTTTTCAGAAAACCACGTTTTAAGGAAATCCAGCATCATGCGAAATTATCTTGTTTTTCCGAAACAACACGTTGTAAGTCGAAAAGCTTTGGTGTTGCGTGTATGTCTAAGCGTGTAGCCTCCAAAGAGAACGCACAGGAGAGTTTTCTCTCGAAAGAATATGTAAGAATACCACGTTGTAAGGAAATACAGTGTTGCAGAGTAAAGAAAGATACGTATGTATTGGAAACCCACAAACTTTACGAGATGAAATAAAGCATCGTAAAAAATTAGCTTGTATCTCCTAAACAACACTTTGTAACTCAAAAAGATTTGGTGTGGCCTGTACGTCTAAACGTGTAGCCTCAAAAGAGAGCCCACAGGACAATTTTCTTTCGTCAAAATTTGTCAGAAAACCACGTTTTAAGGAAATCCCGAATCGTGAGAAATTATCTTGTTCTTCCTAAACAACACGTTTTAACTTGAAAAGCTTTGGTGCTGGGCGTATGTCTAAGCATGTAGCCCCAAAAGAGTATGCAGAGGAGAGTTTTCTCTCGAAAGAATATATAAGAATACCACCTTATAAGGAAATACAGTGTTGCAGAGTAAAGACAAATACATACTTATTGGAAAAACTTTACGAGAAGAATTAACGCATCGTACAAAATTAGCTTGTGTCTCCTAAACAACACGTTGTAACTTAAAAAGATTTGGTGTGGCCTGTATCTCTAAACGTGTAGTATCAAAAGAGAACCCATAGGATAATTTTCTTTGGTCAATATTTGTCAGAAAACCACTTATTAAGGAAATCCCTCATCGTGTGAAATTATCTAGTTTTTCCTAACAAACACGTTGTAACTCGAAAAGCTTTGGTGTTGCTTGTATGTCTAAGCGTGTAGCCTCAAAAGAGGATGCACAGGAGAGTTTCCTCTCGAAAGAATATGTAAGAATACCACGTTATAAGGAAATACAGTGTTGCAGACTAAAGGCAAATACATAGGTATTGGAAAAACTTTACGAGAACAAATAACACATCGTACAAAATTAGCTTGTATCTCCTAAACGACACGTTGTAACTAGAAAAGATTTGGTGTGGCGTGTACGTCTAAACGTGTAGCCTCAAAAGAGAACCCACAGGAGAATTTTCTTTCGTCAAAATTTGTCAGAAAACCACTTATTAAGGAAATCCTGCATCGTGCGAAACTATCTAGTTTTCCTAAACAACACATTGTTACTCGAAAATATTTGCTGTTGCGTGTATGTCTAAGCATTTGGCCTCAAAAGAGAATGCACAGGAGAGATTTCTCTCGAACGAGTATGTAAGAATACCACGTTATAAGGAAATACATTGTGGCAAATTAAAGATAAATACGTACCTTTTGGAAACTCTTAAACTTTACAAGAAGATATAAAGCATCGTAAAAAATTAGCTTTTTTCTCCTAAACAACACGTTGTAACTCGAAAAGATTTGGTGTGGCATGTACGTCTAAAAGTGTAGCCTCAAATGAAAACCCACAGGAGAATTTTCTTTCATCAAAATTTTTCAGAAAACCACGTTTTAAGGAAATCCAGCATCGTGCGAAATTATCTTGTTTTTCCGAAACAACACGTTGTAAGTCGAAAAGCTTTGGTGTTGCGTGTATGTCTAAGCGTGTAGCCTCCAAAGAGAACGCACAGGAGAGTTTTCTCTCGAAAGAATATGTAAGAATGCCACGTTGTAAGGAAATACAGTATTGCTGAGTAAAGAAAGATACGTATGTATTGGAAACCCACAAACTTTATGAGATGAAATAAAGCAACGTACAAAATTAGCTTGTATCTCCTAAACAACACATTGTAACTCGAAAAGATTTGGTGTGGCCTGTACGTCTAAACGTGTAGCCTCAAAAGAGAACCCACAGGACAATTTTCTTTTGTCAAAATTTTTCAGAAAACCACGTTTTAAGGAAATACCGCATCGTGAGAAATTATCTTGTTCTTCCTAAACAACACGTTTTAACTCGAAAAGCTTTGGTGTTGGGTGTATGTCTAAGCATGTAGCCCCAAAAGAGAACGCACAGGAGAGTTTTCTCTCAAAAGAATATGTAAGAATACCACGTTATAAGGAAATACAGTGTGGCAGAGTAAAGACAAATACGTACATATTGGAAGCACTTTATGAGAGAAATAACGCATCTTGCAAAATTAGCTTGTATGTCCTAAACAACACGTTGTAACTCGAAAAGATTTGGTGTGGTGTCTACGTCTAAACGTGTAGCCTCAAAAGAGAACCCACAGGAGAGTTTTCTTTTGTCAAAATTTGTCAGAAAACCACGTTTTAAGGAAATCCCGCATCATGAGAAATTATCTTGTTTTTCCTAAACAACACTTTGTAACTAGAAAAGCTTTGGTGTTGCGTGTATGTCTAAGTGTGTAGCCTCAAAAGAGAATGCACAGGAGAGTTTTCTCTCGAAAGAATATGTAAGAATACCATGTTATAAGGAAATATATTGCTGCAGAGTAAAGACAAATACGAAAGTATTGGAAACACATTATGAGAAGAAATAACACATGGTACAAAATTAGCTTGTATCTCCGAAACAACACGTGGTAACTCAAAAAGATTTGGTGTGACGTGTACGTCTAAATGGGTAGCCTCAAAAGAGAACCCACAGGAGAATTTTCTTACGTCAAAATTTGTCAGAAAACCACATTTTAAGGAAATCCCGCATCATGCGAAATTATCTTGTTTTTCCTAATCAACACGTTGTAACTCGAAAAGCTTTGGTGTTGCGTGTATGTCTAAGCGTGTAGCCTCCAAAGAGAACGCACGGGATAGTTTTCTCTCAAAAGAATATGTAAGAATACCACGTTATAAGGAAATACAGTGTTGCAGAGTATTGACAAATATGTACTTATTGGAAAAACTTTAGGAGAAGAAATAACGCATCATGCAAAATTAGCTTGTATCTCCTAAACAACACACTATAACTCGAAATGATTTGGTGTGGCATGTATGTCTAAACGTGTAGCCTCAAAAGAGAACCCACAGGAGAGATTTCTTTCGTCAAAATTTGTCAGAAAACCACTTTTTAAGGAATTCCCGCATCTTGCGAAATTATCTTGTTTTTCCTAAACAACATGTTGTAACTCGAAAAGCTTTGGTGTTGCGTGTATGTCTAAGCGTGTAGCCTCAAAAGAGAATGCACAGGAGAGTTTTCTCCCGAAAGAATATGTAGGAATACCACGTTATAACGAAATACAGTGTTGCAGAGTAAAGACAAATACATACTTATTGGAAACACTTAAACTTTACGAGAAGAAATAACACATAGTACAAAATTAGCTTGTATATCCTAAACAACACGTTGTAACTCGAAAAGATTTGGTGTGGCATGTACGTCTAAACGTGTAGCCTTCAAAAGAGAACCCACAGGAGAATTTTCTTTAGTCAAAATTTGTCAGAAACCACGTTTTAAGGAAATCCCGTATCGTGCGAAATTATCTTGTTTTTCCTAAACAACACGTTGTAACTAGAAAAGCTTTGGTGTTGCGTGTATGTCTGAGCGTGTAGCCTCAAAAGAGAATGCACAGGAGAGTTTTCTCTCGAAAGAATATGTAAGAATACCATGTTATAAGGAAATATATAGCTGCAGAGTAATGACAAATACGTACGTATTGGAAACACATTATGAGAAGAAATAACGCATGGTACAAAATTAGCTTGTATCTCCGAAACAACACGTTGTAAATCGAAAAGATTTAGTGTGGTGTGTACGTCTGAACGTGTAGCCTCAAAAGAGATCCCACAGGAGAATTTTCTTACGTCAACATTTGTCAGAAAACCACGTTTTAAGGAAATCCCGCATTGTGAGAAATTATCTTGTTCTTCCTAAACAACACGTTGTAACTCGAAAAGCTTTGCTGTTGCGTGTATATCTAAGCCTGTAGCCTCAAATGAGAACGCACAGAAGAGTTTTCTCTCGAAAAAATATGTAAGAATACCACGTTATAAGGAAATACAGTGTTGCAGAGTAAAGACAAATACTTACTTATTGGAAAAACTTTACAAGAAGAAATAACGCATCGTACAAAATTAGCTTGTATCTCCTAAACAACACGTTGTAACTTAAAAAGATTTGGTGTGGCCTGTATGTCTAAACGTATGGTCTCAAAAGAGAACCCATAGGAGAATTTTCTTTGGTCAAAATTTGTCAGGAAACCACGTATTGAGGAAATCCCTCATCGTGCGAAATTATCTTGTTTTTCCTAAACAACACGTTGTAAAGCGAAAAGCTTTGGTGTTGCGTGTATGTCTAAGCGTGTAGCCTCAAAAGAGGACACACAGGAGAGTTTTCTCTCGAAAGAATATGTAAGAATACCACGTTATAAGGAAATACAGTGTTGCAGAGTAAAGACAAATATGTATGTATTGGAAACCCATGAACTTTAAGAGATGAAATAAAGCATCGTACAAAATTAGCTTGTATCTCCTAAACAACACGTTGTAACTCGAAAAGATTTGGTGTGGCATGTACGTCTAAACTTGTAGCCTCAAAAGAGAACCGACAGGACAATTTTCTTTTGTCAAAATTTTTAAGAAAACCACGATTTAAGGAAATCCCGCATCGTGAGAAATTATCTTGTTCTTCCTAAACAACACGTTTTAACTCGAAAAGCTTTGGTGTTGCGTGTATGTCTAAGCGTGTAGCCCCAAAAGAGAATGCACAGGAGAGTTTTCTCTCAAAAGAATATGTAAGAATACCACGTTATAAGGAAATACAGTGTGGCAGAGTAAAGACAAATACGTACATATTGGAAGCACTTTATGAGAGAAATAACGCATCTTGCAAAATTAGCTTGTATGTCCTAAACAACACGTTGTAATTCGAAAAGATTTGGTGTGGCGTGTACGTCTAAACGTGTAGCCTCAAAAGAGAACCCAAAGGAGAATTTTAAGAGAACCCAAAGGAGAATTTTCTTTCGTCAAATTTTTTCAGAAACTCACGTTTTAAGGAAATCCGCATCATGTGAAATTATCTTATTTTTCCTAAACAACACGTTGTAACTCGAAAAGCTTTCGTGTTGCGTGTATGTCTAAGTGTGTAGCCTCAAAACAGAAGGCACAGGAGAGATTTCTCTCGAAAGAATATGTAAGAATACCACGTTATAAGGAAATACAATTTTGCAGACTAAAGACATATATGTACGTATTGGAAACACTTTATGAGAAGAAATAATGCATCATACAATATTAGCTTGTATCTCCAAATCTACACGTTGTAACTCGAAAAGAATTGGTGTGGCGTGAACGTCTAAACGTGTAGCCTCAAAAGAGAACCGAAAGGAGAATTTTCTTTCGTCAAAATTTTTCAGAAAATCACGTTTTAAGGAAATCCCGCATCGTGCGAAATTATCTTGTTTTTCCTAAACAACACGTTGTAAGTCGAAAAGCTTTCATGTTGCGTGTATGTCTAAATGTGTAGCCTCAAAAGAGAAGGCAGAGGAGAGTTTTCTCTCGAAAGAATATGTAAGAATACCATGTTATAACGAAATACAGTTTTGCAGAGTAAAGACAAATACGTACTTATTGGAAACACTTTACTAGAAGAAATAACGCATCGTACAAAATTAGCTTGTATCTCCAAAACTACACGTTGTAACTCGAAAAGAATTGTTGTGGCGTGTACGTCTTAACGTGTAGCATCAAAAGAGAACCCAAAGGAGAATTTTCTTTTGTCAAATTTTTTCAGAAAATCACGTTTTAAGGAAATCCCGCATCGTGCGAAATTATCTTGTTTTTCCTAAACAACACGTTGTAACTCGAAAAGCTTTCATGTTGCGTGTATGTCTAAGTGTGTAGCCTCAAAAGAGAAAGCACCGGAGAGTTTTCTCTCCAAAGAATATGTAAGAATACCACGTTATAAGGAAATACAATGTTGCAGAGTAAAGACAGCTAATTTTGTTCGATGCGTTATTTCTTCTCATAAAGTGTTTCCAATATGTACTTATTTGTCTTTACTCTGCAAAATTGTATTTCCTTATAACATGGTATTCTTACATATTCTTTCGAGAGAAAACTCTCCTGTGCCTTCTCTTTTGAGGCTCCACGCTTACACATACACGCAACACCAAAGCTTTTCGAGTTACAACATGTTGTTTAGGAAAAAGAAGATGATTTCCCACGATGCGCGATTTATTTAAAACGTGGTTTTCTGACAAATTTTGACAAAAGAAAATTCTCCTGTGGGTTCTCTTTTGAGGTTACACGTTTAGGCGTACATGCCACACCAAATCTTTTCAAGTTACAACATGTTGTTTAGGAGATACAAGCTAATTTTGTACAATGTGTTAATTATTCTCCTAAAGTGTTTCCAATACGTACATATTTGTCTTTACTCTGCAACATTCTATTTCCTTATAACGTGATATTCTTACATATTATTTCGAGAGAAAACTATCCTGTGCGTTCCCTTTTGAGGCTACACACTTAGACATACAGGCAACTCCAAAGCTTTTCGAGTTACAACGTGTTGTTTAGGAAAAACAAGATAATTTCGCACGATGCAGGATTTCATTAAAACGTGGTTTTCTGACAAATTTTGAAGAAAGAAAATTCTCCTGTGGGTTCTCTTTTGAGGATACACGTTTAAAAGTACACACCACACCAAATCCTTTCAAGTTACCACGTGTTGTTTAGGAGATACAAGCTAATTTTGTACGATGCGTTATTTCTTCTCGTAAAGTCTTTCCAATACGTACATATTTGTCTTTACTCTGCAACACTGTATTTCTTTATAATGTTTTATTCTTACATGTTCTTTCGAGAGAAAACTCTCCTGTGCGTTCTCTTTAGAGGCTACATGCTTAGACATACACGCAACACCAAAGCTTTTTGAGTTACAACGTGTTGTTTAGGAAAAACAAGATAATTTTGCAGGATGTGGGATTTCCTTAAAACGTTGTTTTCTGACAAATTTGACGAAAGAAAGTTCTTCTGTGGGTTCTCTTTTGAGGCTACACGTGTAGACGTACGAGCCACACCAAATCTTTTCAAGTTAGAACGTGTTGTTTAGGAGATACAAGCAAATTTTGTAAGATGCGTTATTTCTTCTCGTAAAGTGTTTCCAATAAGTACTTATTTGTCTTTACTCTGCAACACTGTATTTCCTTATAACATGGAATTCTTACATATTCTTTCGAGGGAAATCTCTCCTGTGTGTTCTCCTTTGAGGCTACACGCTTAGACAAACACACGACGCCAAAGCTTTTCGAGTTACAACGTGTTGTTTAGGAAAAACAAGATAATTTCGCACAATGCGAGATTTCCTTAAAACGTGGCTTTCTGAAATATCTTGAGAAAGAAAGTTTTCCTGTGGGTTCTCTTTTGAGTCTCACATGTAGAAGTACGAGCCACACAAAATCTTTTCGAGTTACAATATGTTGTTTAGGAGATACAAGCTATTTTTTTACAATGGGTTATTTCTTCTCATAAAGAGTTTCCAATACGTACGTAGTTGTCTTTACTCTGCAACATTGTATTTCCTTATAACGTGGTATTCTTACATATTCTTTCGAGAGAAAACTCTCCTGTGCATTCTCTTTTGCGCTTACACGCTTAGACATACACGCAACACCAAAGCTTTTCAAGTTACAACGTGTTGTTTAGGAAAAAGAAGGTAATTTCGCACGATGCGGGATTTCCTTAAAACGTGGCTTCTAACAAATTTTGATGAAAGAAAAATCTCCTGTGGGTTCTCTTTTAAGGCTACACGTTTAGACGTACACGCCACACCAAATCCTTTTGAGTTACCACATGTTGTTTAGGAGATACAATCTAATTTATATGATGCGTTATTTCTTCTGGTAAAGTGTTTCCAATACGTATTTATTTGCCTGTACTCTGCAACACTGTATTTCCTTATAACGTTGCATTCTTACATGTTCTTTCGAGAGAAAACTCTCCTGTGTGTTCTCTTTAGAGGCTACACGCTTAGACATACACGCAACACCAAAGCTTTTTGAGTTACAACTTGTTGTTTAGGAAAAACAAGATAATTTTGCACGATGCGGGATTTCCTTAAAACGTGGTTTTCTGACAATTTTGACGAAAGAAAGTTCTCCTGTGGGCTCTCTTTTGAGGTTACACGTGCATACGTACGAGCCACACCAAATCTTTTCAAGTTACAACGTGTTGTTTAGGAGATAGAAGCAAATTTTGTACTATGCGTTATTTCTTCTCAGTAAGTGTTTCCAATACGTACTTATTTGTCTTTACTCTACAACACTGTATTTCCTTATAACGTGGTATTCTTACATATTCTTTCGAGGGAAAACTCTCCTGTGCATTCTCTTTTGAGGCTACACGCTTAGACAAACACGCAACGCCAAAGCTTTTCGAGTTACAAAGTGTTGTTTAGGAAAAACAAGATAATTTCGCACGATGCGAGATTTCCATAAAACGTGGTTTTCTAAAAAATTTTGAAGAAAGAAAGTTCTCCTGTGTGTTCTCTTTTGAGGCTACACGTGTAGAAGAACGAGCCACACCAAATCTTTTCGAGTTACAACGTGTTGTTTAGGAGATACAAGCTAATTTTGTTCGATGCGTTATTTCTTCTCATAAAGTGTTTCAAATAGGTACGTATTTGTCTTTACTCTGCAACACTGTATTTCATTATAACGTGGTATTCTTCCATATTCTTTCGAGAAAAAAGGCTCCTGTGCGTTCTCTTGTGAGGCTACAAGCTTAGACATACACGCAACACCAAAGCTTTTCGAGTTACAACGTGTTTTTAAGGAAAAACAAGATAATTTCGCACGATGCGAGATTTCCTTAAAACGTGGTTTCTGACAAATTTTGATGAAAGAAAATTCTCCTGTCGGTTCTCTTTTGAGGGTACACGTTTAGACATACACGTCACACCAAATCTTTTCGATTTACAACGTGTTGTTTAGGAGATACAAGCTAATTTTGTATGATGCGTTATTTCTTCACCTAAAGTGTTTCCAATATGTACTTATTTGTCTTTACTCTGCAAAATTGTATTTCCTAAAACCGTGGTATTCTTACATATTCTTTCGAGAGAAAACTCTCCTGTGCCTTCTCTTTTGAGGCTCCACGCTTACACATACACGCAACACCAAAGCTTTTCGAGTTACAACATGTTGTTTAGGAAAAAGAAGATGATTTCCCACGATGCGGGATTTCCTTAAAACGTGGTTTTCTGACAAATTTTGACGAAAGAAAATTCTGCTGTGGGTTCTCTTTTGAGGCTACATGTTTAGACGTACACGCCACACCAAATCTTTCCGAGATACAACGTATTGTTTAGGAGATACAAGCTAATTTTGTATGATGCGTTAATTCTTCTCGTAAAGTGTTTCCAATATGTACGTATTTGTCTTTACTCTTCAACACTGTATTTCCTTATAACGTGGTATTCTTACACATTCTTTCGAGAGAAAACTATACTGTGCGTTCCCTTTTGAGGCTACACACTTAGACATAAAGGCAACACCAAAGCTTTTCGAGGTATAACGTGTTGTTTATGAAAAACAAGATGATTTCGCACGATGCGGTATTTTCTTAAAACGTGGGTTTCTGACAAATTTTGATGAAAGAAAATAGTCCTGTGGGTTCTCTTTTGAGGCTACATGTTTAGAGGTACATGCCACACCAAATCCTTTTGAGTTACCACGTGTTGTTTAGGAGATACAAGCTAATTTTGTATGATGTGTTATTTCATCTCGTAAAGTGTTTCCAATAAGTAAGTATTTGTCTTTACTCTGCAACACTGTATTTCCTTATACCGTTGTATTCTTACATGTTCTTTCGAGAGAAAACTCTCCTGTGTGTTCTCTTTAGAGGCTACACGCTTAGACATACACGCAACACCAAAGCTTTTCGAGTTACAACGTGTTGTTTTGGAAAAACAAGATAATTTTGCACGATGCGAGATTTCCATAAAACGTGGTTTTCTGACAAATTTTGACGAATGAAAATTCTCCTGTGGGTTCTCTTTTGAGGCTACACGTTTAGATGTACACGCCACACCAAATCCTTTCGAGTTACCACGTGTTGTTTAGGAGATACAAGCTAATTTTTTACAATGCGTTATTTCTTCTCCTAAAGTGTTTCCAATACGTACGTATTTGTCTTTACTCTGCAACACTGTATTTACTTATAACGTTGTATTCTTACATGTTCTTTCGAGAGAAAACTCTCCTGTGCGTTCTCTTTAGAGGCTACAAGCTCAGACATACACGCAACACCAAAGCTTTTTGAGTTACAACGTGTTGTTTAGGAAAAACAAGATAATTTTGCACGATGAGAGATTTCCCTAAAACGTGTTTTTTGGACAAATTTTGACGAAAGAAAGTTCTCCTGTGGGTTCTCTTTTGAGGTTACACATGTATACGTACAAGCCACACCAAATCCTTTCGAGTTACAAGGAGTTGTTTAGGAGATACAAGCAAATTTTGTACCATGCATTAATTCTTCTCATAAAGTATTTACAATACGTACCTATTTATCTTTACTCTGCAACACTGTATTTACTTATAACGTGGTATTCTTACATATTCTTTCGAGAGAAAACTCTCCTCTGCGTTCTCTTTTGAGGCTACACGCTTAGACCTACACACAACACCAAAGCTTTTCGAGATACAACGTGTTGTTTAGGAAAAACAAGGTAATTTCGCACGATGCGGTATTTCCTTAAAACGTGGTTTTCTGACAAATTTTGACGAAACAAAATTCTCCTGTGGGTTCTCTTTGGAGGCTACACGTTTAGATGTAAACAGCACACCAAATCAGTTCGAGTTACAACGTGTTGATTAGGAGATACAAGCTAATTTTGTACGATGCTTTATTTCTTCTCGTAAAGTGTTTCCAATATGTACGTATTTGTCTTTACTCTTCAACACTATTTCCTTATAACGTGGTATTCTTACATATTCTTTCGAGAGAAAACTCTCCTGTGCCTTCTCTTTTGAGGCTACGCCCTTAGACATACACGCAAACCAAAGATTTTCGAGTTACAATATGTTGTTTAGGAAAAACAAGATAATTTCGCACGATGCGGGATTTCCATAAAATGTGGTTTTCTGAAAAATTTTAACGAAAGAAAATTATCCTGTGGGTTCTCTTTTGAGGCTACACATTTAGACGTACAGGCCACACCAAATCCTTTCGAGTTACAACGTGTTGTTTAGGAGATACAAGCTAATTTTGTACAATGCTTTATTTCTTCTCGTAAAGTGTTTCCAATACATACGTATTTGTCTTTACTCTGCAACTCTGTATTTCCTTATAACGTGGTATTTTAACATATTCTTTCGAGAGAAAACTCTTCTGTGCATTCTCTTTTGAGGCTATAGGCTTAGACATACACGCAACACCAAAGCTTTTCGAGTTATAACGTGTTGTTTATGAAAAACTAGATAATTTCGCACGATGAGGGATTTCCATAAAACGTGGTTTTCTGACAAATTTTGACAAGAGAAAATTATCCCGTGGGTTCTCTTTTGAGGCCACACGTTTAGATGTACACGCCACACCAAATCATTTCGAGTTACAACGTGTTTTTTAGGGGATACAAGCTAATTTTGCACAAAGAGTTATTTCTTCTCGTAAAGTATTTCCAATACCTACGTAATTGTCTTTACTCAGCAACACTGTATTTCCTTATAACGTGGTATTCTTACATATTCTTTCGAGAGAAAACTCTCCTGTGCATTCCCTTTTGAGGCTACACGCTTAGACGTACACGCAACACCAAAGCTTTTCGAGTTATAACGTGTTGTTTAGGAAAAACAAGATAATTTCGCAAGATGCGGGATTTCCATAAAACGTGGTTTTCTGACAAATTTTGACCTAAGAAAATTCTCCTGTGGGTTCTCTTTTGAGGCTACACGTTTAGACGTACACGCCACACCAAATCTTTTCGAGTTACAACGTTTTGTTTCAGAGATACAGACTAATTTTGTACGATGCGTCATTTCTTCTCGTAAAGTGTTGCCAATACATATGTATTTGTCTTTACTCTGCAACACGATATTTCCTTAAAACGTGGTATTCTTACATATTCTTTCGAGAAAAAACTCTCCTGTGCCTTCTCTTTTGAGGCTACACGCTTAGACATACACGCAACACCAAAGCTTTTCGAGTTACAACGTGTTGTTTAGGAAAAACAAGATAATTTCGCAAGATGCGGGATTTCCTTAAAACGTGGTTTTCTGAAAAATTTTGACGAAAGAAAATTCGCCTGTGGGTTCTCTTTTGAGGCTACACGTTTAGACGTACACGCCACACCAAATCTTTTTCAGTTACAACATGTTGTTTAGGAGATACAGACTAATTTTGTACGATGCCTTATTTTTTCTCGTAAGGTGTTGCCAATACGTACATATTTATCTTTACTCTGCAACTCTGTATTTCCTTAAAACGTGGTATTCTTACATATTCTTTCGAGAGAAAACTCTCCTGTGCCTTCTCTTTTGAAGCTACACGTTTAGATGTACACGCCACACAAAATATTTCGAGTTACAACGTGTTGTTTAGGAGATAAAAGCTAATTTTGTACGATGCGTTATTTCTTCTCGTAAAGTGTTTCCTATACATAAGTATTTGTCTTTACTCTGCAACACTGTCTTTCCTTATAACGTGGTATTTTTACATATTCTTTCGAGAGAAAATTCTCCTGTGCCTTCTCTTTTGAGGCTACACGCTTACACATACACGCAACACCAAAGCTTTTCGAGTTACGACATGTTGTTTAGGAAAAACAAGATAATTTCGCACGATGTGGGATTTCTTTAAAATGTGGTTTTCTGGCAAAATTTGATGAAAGAAAGTTCTCCTGTGGGTTCTCTTTCGAGGCTACACGTTTAGACATACAGGTGACACCAAATCTTTTCGAGTTAAACGTGTTGTTTAGGAGATACAAGCTAATTTTGCACGAAGCATTACTTCTTCTCCTAAAGTGTTTCCAATACGTACATATTTGTCTTTACTCTGCTACACTGTATTTCCTTATAACGTGGTATTCTTACATATTCTTTCGAGAGAAAACTCTCCTGTGCCTTCTCTTTTGAGGCTACACGCTTAGACATACACGCAACACCAAAGCTTTTCGAGTTACAACGTGTTGTTTAGGAAAAACAAGATAATTTCGCAAGATGCGGGATTTCCTTAAAACGTGGTTTTCTGACCAATTTTGATGTAAGAAAATTCTGCTGTGGGTTCTCTTTTGAGGCTACACATTTAGACGTACACGCCACACCAAATCTTTTCGACTTACAACGTGTTGTTTAGTAGATACAGACTAATTTTGTACGATGCGTTATTTCTTCTCCTAAAGTGTTGCCTATACGAATGTATTTGTCTTTACTCTGCAACACTGTATTTCCTTAAAACGTGGTATTCTTACATATTCTTTTGAGAAAAAACTCTCCTGTGCCTTCTCTCTTGAGGCTACACGCTTAGACATACAGGCAACACCAAAGCTTTTCGAGTTACAACGTGTTGTTTAGGAAAAACAAGATAATTTCGCAAGATGCGGGATTTCCTTAAAACGTGGTTTTCTGAAAAATTTTGACCAAAGAAAATTCTCCTGTTGGTTCTCTTTTGAGGCTACACGTGTAGACGTACACGCCACACCAAATCCTTTTCAGTTACAACGTGTTGTTTAGGAGATACAGACTAATTTTGTACGATGCCTTATTTTTTCTCGTAAGGTGTTGCCAATACGTACATATTTGTCTTTACTCTGCAACTCTGTATTTCCTTAAAACGTGGTATTCTTACATATTCTTTCGAGAGAAAACTCTGCTGTGCCTTCTCTTTTGAGGCTACACGTTTAGACGTACACGACACACAAAATATTTCGAGTTACAACGTGTTGTTTAGGAGATAAAAGCTAATTTTGTACGATGCTTTATTTCTTCTCGTAAAGTGTTTCCTATACATAAGTATTTGTATTTACACTGCAACACTGTATTTCCTTATAACGTGGTATTCTTACATATTCTTTCGAGAGAAAACTCTGCTGTGCCTTCTCTTTTGAGGCTACACGCTTAGACATACTCGCAACACCAAAGCTTTTCGAGTTACGACATGTTGTTTAGGAAAAACAAGATAATTTCGCACGATGTGGGACTTCCTTGAAACGTGGTTTTCTGACAAATATTGACGAACGAAAATTATCCTGTGGGTTCTCTTTTGAGGCTACATGTTTACACGTACACGCCACACCAAATATTTTCGAGTTACAACGTGTTGTTTAGGAGATACAAGCTAATTTTGTACGATGCGTTATTTCTTCTCGTAAAGTGTCTCCAATACGTATGTATTTGTCTTTACTCTGCAACACTGTATTTCCTTATAACGTGGTATTCTTACATATTCTTTCGAGAGAAACTCTGCTGTGCCTTCTCTTTTGAGGCCACACGTTTAGACATGCACGCAACACCAAAGCTTTTCGAGTTACAACGTGTTGTTTAGGGTTCTCTTTTGAGGCTACACAAAGAAATAATGCATCGTTCAAAATTAGCTTGGAAACACTTTATGAGAAAAATTAACGCATTGTAAAAAATTAGCTTGTCTCTCCTAAACAACACGTTGTAACTCGTGTAGCCTCAAAAGAGAACCCACAGGAGAATTTTCTCTCAAAAGAAGATGTAAGAATACCACGTTGTAAGGAAATACAGTGTTGTAGACTAAAGACAAATACGTACGTACTGGAAACACTTTTAGAGATGAAATAACGCATCGTTCAAAATTAGCTTGTATCTCCTTAACAACACGTTGTCACTCGAAATGATTTGGTGTGGGGTGTAGGACTAAACCTGTAGCCTCAAAAGAGAACCCAGAGGAGATTTTTCTTCTTTCAAAATTTTTCAGAAATCACGTTTTTAGGAAATCCCGCATTGTGCGAAATTATCTTGTTTTTCCTAAACAACATGTTGTAACTCGAAAAGCTTTGGTGTTACTTGTATATCTAAGCGTGTAGCGTCAAAAGAGAATGCACAGGAGAGTTTTCTCTCAAAAGAATATGTAAGAATACCACGTTATAAGGAAATACAGTGTTGCAGAATAAAGACAAATACGTACGTATTGGAAACACTTTATGAGAAGAAATAACGCATCGTACAAAATTAGCTTGTATCTCCTAAACAACACGTTGTAACTCGAAAAGAGTTGGTGTGGCATGTACGTCTAAATGTGTAGCCTCAAAAGAGAACCCACAGGAGAATTTTCTTTTGTCAAAATATGTCAGAAAACCACGTTTTATGGTAATCCCGCATCGTGCGAAATTATCTTGTTTTTCCTAAACAACACGTTGTAACATGACATGCTTTGCTGTTGCGTGTATGTCTAAGCCTGTATCCTCATAAGCGAATGCACAGGAGTGTTTTCTCTTGAAATAAGATGTAAGAATACCACGTTCGAAGGAAATACAGTGTTGCAGACTAAAGACAAATAGGTATTTATTGGAAACACTTTTAGAGATGAAATAACGCATCGTTCAAAGTTAGATTGTATCTCCTAAACAACACGTTGTAACTTGAAACTGTTTGGTGTGGTGTTTACATCTAAATGCGTAGCCTCAAAAGAGAACCCACAGGAGAATTTTCTTTCGTCAAAATTTTTCAGAAATCACGTTTTTAGGAAATCCCGCATTGTGCGAAATTATCTTGTTTTTCGTAAACAACACGTTGTAACTCGAAAAGCTTTGGTGTTACGTGTATGTCTAAGCATGTAGCCTCAAAAGAGAACGCACAGGAGAGTTTTCTCCCGAAAGAATATGTAAGAATACCACGTTATAAGGAAATACAGTGTTGCAGAGTAAAGACAAATTCTTACATATTGGAAACACTTAACGAGAAGAAATAACACATGGTACAAAATTAGCTTGTATCTCCTAAACAACACGTTGTAACTCGAAAAGATTTGCTGTGGTGTTTACATCTAAACGTGTAGCCTCAAAAGAGAACCCACTGGAGAATTTTCTCTCGTCAAAATTTTTTCAGAAAACCACGTTTTAAGGAAGTCCTGCATCATGCGAAATCATCTTGTTTTCCTAAACAACACGTTGTAACTCGAAAAGCTTTGGTGTTGCGTGTATGTCTAAGCGTGTAGCCTCAAAAGAGAATGCACAGTAGAGTATTCTCTCGAAAGAATATGTAAGAATACCACGTTATAAGGAAATACAGTATTGCAGAGTAAAGACAGATACTTACTTATTGGAAACACTTTACGAGAAGGAATAATACATCGAACAAAATTAGCTTGTATTTCCTAAACAACACGTTGTAACTCGAAGGATTTGGTGTGGCGTATAAGTTGAAACGTGTAGCTTCAACAGAGAACCCACAGGAGAATTTTCTTTCGTCAAATTTGTCAGAAAACCACGTTTTAAGGAAATCCCGCATTGTGCGAAATTATCTTGTTTTTCCTAAACAACAAGTTGTAACTCCAAAAGCTTTGGTGTTGCGTGTATGTCTAAACGTGTGGCCTCAAAAGAGAACGCACAGGAGAGTTTTCTCTCGAAAGAATATATAAGAATACCACGTTATAAGGAAATACAGTGTTGCAGAGTAAAGACAAATACGTATGTATTGGAAACACTTTACGAGAAGAAATAATGCATCTTACAAAATTAGCTTGTATCTCCTAAACAACATGTTGTAACTCGAAAAGATTTGGTGTGGCATGTAAGTCTAAACGTGTAGCCTCAAAAGAGAACCCACAGGAGAATTTTCTTTCGTCAAAATTTGTCAGAAAAAAACGTTTTAAGGAAATCCCGCATCGTGCGAAATTATCTTGTTTTTCCTAAACAACACGTTGTAACTCGAAAAGCTTTGGTGCTGCGTGTATGTCTAAGCGTGTAGCCTTAAAAGAGAACGCACAGGAGAGTTTTCTCTCGAACGAATATGTAAGAATACCACCTTATAAGGAAATACAGTGTTGCAGAGTAAAGATAGATACATACGTATTTGAAACACTTTACGAGAAGAAATAATGCATCGTTCAAAATTAGCTTGTATTTCCTAAAAAGCACAGTATAACTCGAAAGGTTTTGGTGTGGCGTGTACGTCTAAATGTGTAGCCACAAAAGAGAACCCACAGGAGAATTTTCTTTCGTCAAAATTTTTCAGAAAACCACGTTTTAAGGAAATCCCGCGTCCTGCGAAATCATCTTCTTTTTCCTAAACTACATGTTGTAACTTGAATAGCTTTGGTGTTGCCTGTATGTCTAAGTGTGTAGCCACAAAAGGGAACGCACAGGACAGTTTTCTATCGAAAGAATATGTAAGAATACCACGTTATAAGGAAATACAATGTTGCAGAGTAAAGACAAATACGTACGTATTGGAAACACTTTATGAGAAGAATTAACACATTGTAAAATATTAGCTTGTATCTCCTAAACAACACGTTGTAACTCGAACAGATTTGGTGTGGCGTGTACGTATAAACATGTAGCCTCAAAAGAGAACCCACAGGAGAACTTTCAATTGTCAAATATTTCAGAAAACCACGTTTATGGAAATCTCGCATCGTGCGAAATTATCTAGTTTTTCCTAAACAACACGTTGTAACTCGAAAAGCTTTGGTGTTGCTTGTATGTCTAAACATGTAGCCTCAAAAGAGAACGCTCAGGAGAGTTTTCCCTCGAAAGAATATGTAAGAATACCACGTTATAAGGAAATACAGTGTTGCAGAGAAAGACAAATACGTACGTATTGGAAACAATTTACGAGTAGAAATAACGCATCGTACAAAATTAGCCTGTATCTCCTAAACAACACGTGGTAACTCGAAAGGATTTGGTGTGGCGTGCACGTCTAAACGTGTAGCATCATAAGAGAACCCACAGGAGAATTTTCTTTCTTCAAAATTTGTCAGAACACAACGGTTTAAGGAAATCCGAGAACGCACAGGAGAGTTTTCTCTCGAAATAATATGTAAGAATACCACGTTATAAGGAAATACAGTGTTGCAGAGTAGAGGCAAATACATACTTATTGGAAAAACTTAAACTTTACGAGAAGAAATAATGCATCGTAAAAAAAATTAGCTTGTATCTCCTAAACAACACGTTGTAACTTAAAAAGATTTGGTGTGGCCTGTACGTCTAAACGTGTAGTCTCAAATGAGAACCCATAGGAGAATTTTCTTTGGTCAAAATTTGTCAGAAAATCACGTATTAAGGAAATCCCTCTTCGTGCGAAATTATCTTGTTTTTCCTAAACAACACGTTGTAACGCGAAAATCTTTGGTATTGGTATTGCGTGTATGTCTAAGCGTGTAGCCTCAAAAGAGGACGCACAGGAGAGTTTTCTCTCGAAAGAATATGTAAGAATACCACGTTATAAGGAAATACAGTGTTGCAGACTAAAGGCAAATACGTACCTATTGGAAACACCTTACAAGAAGAAATAAAGCATCGTAAAAAATTAGCTTGTATCTCCTAAACAACAGTTTGTAACTCGAAAAGATTTGGTGTGGCGTGCACGTCTAAACGTGTAGCCTCAAAAGATAACCCACAGGAGAATTTTTTTTCGTTAATATTTCTCAGAAAAACATGTTTTAAGGAAATCACTCATCGTGCGAAATTATCTTGTTTTTCCTAAACAACACGTTGTAACTCGAAAAGCTTTGATGTTGCGTTTCCAATACATATGTATTTTCCTTTACTCTGCAACACTGTATTTCCTTACAACGTGGTATTCTTACATATTCTTTCGAGAGAAAACTCTCCTTTGCGTTCTCTTTTGGGGCTACACGCTTAGACATACACGCAACACCAAAGCTTTTCGAGTTAAAACGTTTTGTTTAGGAAAAACAAGATAATTTCGCATGATGCGGTATTTCCTTCATACGTGGTTTTCTGACAAATTTTGACCAAAGAAAATTCTCCTATGGTTTCTCTTTTGAGGCTACATGATTAGACGTACAGGCCACACCAAATCTTTTTAAGTTACAACGTGTTGTTTAGGAGATACAAGCTAATTTTTTAAGATGCGTTATTTCTTCTCGTAAAGTTTTTCCAATACGTAAATATTTGTCTTTACTCTGCAACACTGTATTTCCTAATAACGTGGTATTCTTATATATTCTTTCGAGAAAAAAACTCTCCTTTGCATTCTCTTTTGAGGCTACACGCTTAGACATACACGCAACACCAAAGGTTTTCGCGTTACAACGTGTTGCTTAGGAAAAACAAGATATTTCGCACGATGCAGGATTTCCTTAAAACGTGGTTTTCTGACAAATTTTGATGAACGAAAATTCTCCTGTGGGTTCTCGTTTGAGGCTAAACGTTTAGACGTACACACCACACCAAATCTTTTCGAGTTATAACGTGATGTTTAGGAGATACATACTAATTTTGTACGATGCCTTATTTCTTCTTGTAAAGTTTAAGTGTTTCCAATAAGTACGTATTTGTCTTTACTCTGCAACACTGTATTTCCTTATAACATGGTATTCTTACATATTCTTTCGAGAGAAAACTCTCCTGTGCGTTCTCTTTTGAGGCTACATGCTTTGACATACACGCAACACCAAAGCTTTTCGAG
Organism: Apodemus sylvaticus; assembly: GCF_947179515.1. NCBI lineage: Eukaryota > Metazoa > Chordata > Mammalia > Rodentia > Muridae > Apodemus > Apodemus sylvaticus. Next base: position 11,284 of record NW_026263124.1, on the reverse strand, counting down.
TTACAATGTGTTGTTTAGAAAAAACAAGATAATTTAGCACGATGCGGGATTTCCTTAAAACGTGGTTTTCTGACAAATTTTGACGAAAGAAAATACTCCTGTGGGTTCTCTTTTGAGGCTACACATTTAGACGTACACACCACATCAAATCTTTTCGAGTTACAATGTGTTGTTTAGGAGATACAAGCTAATTTTTTTATGAAGCGTTATTTCTTCTCATAAAGTTTAAGTGTTTCCATTACGTACATATTTGCCTTTACTCTGCAACACTGTATTTCCTTATAACGTGGTATTCTTGCATATTCTTTCGAGAGAAAACTCTCCTGTGCATTCTCCTTTGAGGCTACGTGCTTAGATATACACGCAACACCAAAGCTTTTCGAGTTACAAAGTGTTATTTAGGAAAAACAACATAATTTCGCACGATGCGGGATTTCCTTAAAACGTGGTTTTCTGACAAATTTTGAAGAAATAAAACTCTCCTGTGGGTACTCTTTTGAGGCTACACGTTTAGACGTACATGCCACACCAAATCTTTTCGAGTTACAACGTGTTGTTTAGGACATACAAGGTAATTTTGCAAGATGCGTTATTTCTCTCATAAAGTGTTTCCAATACATATGTATTAGTCTTTACTCTGCAACACTGTATTTCCTAATAACGTGGTATTCTTATATATTCTTTCGAGAAAAAAAACTCTCCTTTGCATTCTCTTTTGAGGCTACACGCTTAGACATACACGTAACACCAAAGGTTTTCGCGTTACAACGTGTTGCTTAGGAAAAACAAGATAATTTCGCACGATGCAGGATTTCCTTAAAACGTGGTTTTCTGACAAATTTTGATGAACGAAAATTCTCCTGTGGGTTCTCGTTTGAGGCTACACATTTAGACGTACACACCACACCAAATCTTTTCGAGTTATAACGTGATGTTTAGGAGATACATACTAATTTTGTACGATGCCTTATTTCTTCTCATAAAGTTTAAGTGTTTCCAATAAGTACGTATTTGTCTTTACTCTGCAACACTGTATTTCCTTATAATGTGGTATTCTTACATATTCTTTCGAGAGAAAACTCTCCTGTGCGTTCTCTTTTGAGGCTACATGCTTTGACATACACGCAACACCAAAGCTTTTCGAGTTACAATGTGTTGTTTAGGAAAAACAAGATAATTTAGCACGATGCGGGATTTCCTTAAAACGTGGTTTTCTGACAAATTTTGACGAAAGAAAATACTCCTGTGGGTTCTCTTTTGAGGCTACACATTTAGACGTACACACCACATCAAATCTTTTCGAGTTACAACGTGTTGTTTAGGAGATACAAGCTAATTTTTTTACGAAGCGTTATTTCTTCTCATAAAGTTTAAGTGTTTCCATTACGTACATATTTGCCTTTACTCTGCAACACTGTATTTCCTTATAACGTGGTATTCTTGCATATTCTTTCGAGAGAAAACTCTCCTGTGCATTCTCCTTTGAAGCTACGTGCTTAGATATACACGCAACACCAAAGCTTTTCGAGTTACAACGTGTTATTTAGGAAAAACAACATAATTTCGCACGATGCGGGATTTCCTTAAAACGTGTTTTTCTGACAAATTTTGAAGAAATAAAACTCTCCTGTGGGTACTCTTTTGAGGCTACACGTTTAGACGTACATGCCACACCAAATCTTTTCGAGTTACAACGTGTTGTTTAGGACATACAAGCTAATTTTGCAAGATGCGTTATTTCTCTCATAAAGTGTTTCCAATACATATGTATTAGTCTTTACTCTGCAACACTGTATTTCCTTATAATGTGGTATCCTTACATATTCTTTCGAGAGAAAACTCTCCTTTGCATTCTCTTTTGAGGCTACACGCTTAGACATACACGCAACACCAAAGCTTTTCGAGTTACAACGTGTTGTTTAGGAAAAACAAGATAATTTAGCACGATGCGGGATTTCCTTAAAACGTGGTTTTCTGACAAATTTTGACGAAAGAAAATTCTCCTGTGGGTTCTCCTTTGAGGCTAAACGTTTAGACATACACGCCACACCAAATCTTTTTGAGTTATATCGTGTTGTTTAGGAGATACAAGCTAATTTTTTACCATGCATTATTTCTTCTCGTAAAGTGTTTCCCTTACTTACGTATTTGTCTTTACTCTGCAGCACTGTATTTCCTTATAACGTGGTATTCTTACGTATTCTTTCAAGAGAAACCTCTCCTGTGCATTCTCTTTTGAGGCTACACGCTTAGACATACATGCAACACCAAAGCTTTTCGAGTTACAATGTGTTCTTTATGTAAAACAAGATAATTTCGCACGATGCAGGATGTCCTTAAAACGTGGTTTTCTGAAAAAATTTTGACAAAAGAAAATTCTACTGGGGGTTCTCTTTTGAGGCTACGCGTTTAGACATACATGGAACACCAAATGTTTTCAAGTTACAACGTGTTGTTTAGGACATACAAACTATTTTTGTATGATGCGTTATTTCTCTCATAAAGTGTTTCCAATACATATGTATTTGTCTTTACTTTGCAACCCTGTATTTCTGTATAACGTGATATTCTTACATATTCTTTCGAGAGAAAACTCTCCTGTGCATTCTCCTTTGAGGCTATACGCTTAGATATACACGCAACACCTAATCTTTTTGAGTTAAAACGTGTTGTTTAGGAAGAACAAGATAATTTCTCACGATGCGGGATTTTCTTAAAACGTGGTTTTCTGACAAATTTTGACGAAAGAAAATTGTCCTGTGGGTTCTCTTTTGAGGCTACTCGTTTAGATGTACAGGCCACACTAAATCCTCTCGAGTAACAACGTGTTGTTTATGAGTCACAAGCTAATTTTGTACGATGCTTTATTTCAACTCGTAAAGTTTAAGGGTTTCCAATATGTACGTTTTTGTCTTTACTCAGCAACACTGTACTTCCTTTAAAGTGGTATTCTTACGTATTCTTTCGAGAGAAAACTCTCCTGTGTGTTCTCTTTTGAGGCTACACGCTTAGACATACACGCAACACCAAAGCTTTTCAAGTTAAAATGTGTTGTTTAGGAAAAACAAGATAATTTCGCACGATATGATATTTCCTTAAAAGGTGGTTTCTGACAAATTTTGATGAAAGAAAATTCTCCTGTGGGTTCCCTTTTGAGGCTACACGTTTAGACGTACATGCCACACCAAATCTTTTCGAGTTACAACATGTTGTTTAGGAGATACGAGCTCATTTTGTACGATGCTTTATTTCATCCCATAAAGTTTAAGGGTTTCCAATACGTACGTATTTGTCTTTACTCTGCAACACTGTATTTCCTTATAACGTGGTATTCTTACATATTCTTTTGAGAGAAAACTCTCCTGTGTGTTCTCTTTTGAGGCTACACGCTGAGACATACACGCAACACCAAAGCTTTTCGAGTTACAACGTGTTGTTTAGGAAAAACAAGATAATTTCGCACCATGCAGGATTTCCTTAATACGTGGTTTTCTGACAAATTTGACCAAAAAAAATTCTCCTGTGGGTTCTCTTTTTTAGGCTACACGTTTAGACGTACACGCCACACCAAATCTTTTCGAGTTACAATGTGTTTTTTAGCAGATACAAGCTACTTTTGTATGATGCGTTATTTCTTCTCATAAAGTGTTTCCAATACGTACGTATTTGTCTTTATTCTGCAACACTGTACTTCCTTATAACGTGGTATTCTTACATATTCTTTCGAGAGAAACCTCTCCTGTGTGTTCTCTTTTGAGGCTACACGCTTAGACATACACGCAACACGAAAGATTTTCGAGTTACCACGTGTTGTTTAGGAAAAACAAGATAATTTCCCACGATGCAGGATTACCTTATAACGTGGTTTCTGACAAATTTTGACGAAAGGAAATTCTCCTATGGGTTCTCTTTTGAGGCTACAGGTTTAGAAGTACACGCCACACCAAATCTTTTCGAGTTAAAACGTGTTGTTTAGGAGATACGAGCTAATTTTGTAAGATGCTTTATTTCATCTTGTAAAGTTTAAGGATTTCCAATACGTACCTATTTGTCTTTACTCTGCTACACTGTATTTCCTTATAACGTGGTATTCTTACATATTCTTTCGAGAGAAAACTCTCCTGTGTGTTCTCTTTTGAGACTACACGCTGAGACATACACGCAACACAAAAACTTTTCGAGTTACAACGTGTTGTTTAAGAAAAACACGATAATTTCGCACGATGCGGGATTTCCTTAAAACGTGGTTTTCTGAAAATTTGACGAAAGAAAATTCTCCTATGGGTTCTCTTTTGAGGCTGCACGTTTAGACGTACACGCCACACCAAATCTTTTCGAGTTACAACGTGTTGTTTAGGAGATACGAGCTCATTTTGTCCGATGCTTTATTTCATCTCGTAACATTTAAGGGTTTCCAATATGTACGTATTTGTCTTTACTCTGCAACACTGTATTTCCTTATAACGTGGTATTCTTACATATTCTGTTGAGAGAAAACTCTCCTGTGTGTTCTCTTTTGAGGCTACACGCGGAGACATACACGCAACACCAAAGCTTTTCGAGTTACAACGTGTTGTTTAGGAAAAACAAGATAATTTCGCACGATGCGGGATTTCCTTAATACGTGGTTTTCTGACAAATTTGACCAAAGAATATTCTCCTGTGGGTTCTCTATTTGAGGCTACACGTTTAGACGTACACGCCACACCAAATCTTTTCGAGTTACAACGTGTTGTTTAGGAGATACAAGCTAATTTTGTATGATGCGTTATTTCTTCTCATAGTGTTTCCAATAGGTACGTCTTTGTCTTTACTTTGCAACACTGTATTTCCTTATAACCTGGTATTCTTACATATTCTTTCGAGTGAAAACTCTCCTGTGTGTTCTCTTTTGAGGCAACACACTGAGACATACACGAAACACCAAAGCTTTTCGAGTTATAACGTGTTGTTTAGGAAAAACAAGTTAATTTCGCAGGATGCGGGATTTCTTTAAAACGTGGTTTTCTGACAAATTTTGACTAAAGAAAATTCTCCAGTGGGTTCTCTTTTGAGGCTAAACTTTTAGACGTACACGCCAAACCAAATGTTTTCGAGTTTCCACTTGTTTTTTAGGAGATACAAGCTAATATTTTATGATGCTTAATTTCTCCTCGTAAAGTGTTTCCAATATGTACGTATTTGTCTTTACTCTGCAACACTGTATTTCCTTATAACGTAGTATTCTTACATATTCTTTCGAGAAAAACCTCTCCTTTGCATTCTCTTTTGAGGCTACACGCTTAGACATACACGCAACACCAAAGCTTTTCGAGTTACCACGTGTTGTTTAGGAAAAACAAGATAATTTCGCACGATGCGGTATTTCCTTAAAACGTGGTTTTCTGACAAATTTTGACGAATGAAAATTCTCCTTTGTGTTCTCCTTTGAGGCTACACGCTTAGACATACACGCCAAACCAATTCTTTACGAGTTACCACGTGTTGTTTAGGAGATACAAGCTAATTTTGTTCGATGCGTTATTTCTTCTCGTAAGTGTTCCCAATATATTCTTATTTGTCTTTACTCTGCAAAATTGTATTTCCTAATAACGTGGTATTCTTACATATTCTTTCAAGAGAAAACTCTCCTGTGCCTTCTCTTTTGAGGCTCCACGCTTACACATACACGCAACTCTAAAGCTTTTCGAGTTACAACATGTTGTTTAGGAAAAAGAAGATGATTTCGCACGATGCGAGATTTCCTTAAAACGTGGTTTTCTGACAAATTTTGAGGAAAGAAAATTCTCCTATGGGTTCTCTTTTGAGGCTACACATTTAGACGTACACACCACACCAAATCTTTTCGAGTTACAATGTGTTGTTTAGGAGATACAATCTAATTTTGTATGATGCGTTATTTCTTCTCGTAAAGTCTTTCCAATATGTACGTAGTTGTCTTTACTCTGCAACACTGTATTTCCTTATAAAGTGGTATTCTTACATATTTTTTTGAGAAAAAACTCTCCTTTACATTCTCTTTTGAGGCTACATGCTTAGACATACACGCAACACTAAAGCTTTTCAAGTTATAACTTGTTGTTTAGGAAAAAGAAGATAATTTTTCTCGATGAGGGATTTCCTTAAAACGTGGTTTTCTCACATATTTTGACGAAAGAAAATTCTCCTTTCTGTTCTCTTTTGAGGCTACATGTTTAGCCGTACACGCCACACCAAATCCTTTTGAGTTACAACCTGTTGTTTAGGAGATACAAGCTAATTTTGTATGATGCGTTATTTCTTCTCGTAAAGTGTTTCCAATACATACATATTTGTCTTTACCTGCAACACTGTATTTCCTTATAACGTGGTATTCTTACATATTCTTTCGAGAGAAAACTCTCCTGTGCGTTCTCTTTTGAGGCTACACGCTTATTCATACACGCAACACCAAAGCATTTCGAGTTACAATGTGTTGTTTAGGAAAAAGAAGATAATTTCGCACGAAGCGAGATTTCCTTAAAACGTGGTTTCTGACAAATTTTGATGAAAGAAAATTCTCCTGTCGGTTCCCTTTTGAGGCTACACGTTTAGACGTACACGTCACACCAAATCTTTTCGAGTTACAACGTGTTGTTTAGGAGATACAAGCTAATTTTGTACGATGCGTTATTTCTTCTCTTACAGTGTTTCAAATATGTACGTATTTGTCTTTAATCTGCAACACTGTATTTCCTTATAACGTGGTATTCTTACATATTCTTTCGAGAGAAAACTCTCCTGTGCGTTCTCTTTTGAGGCTACACCCTTAGCGTTACACGCAGGACCATAGCTTTTCGAGTTACAATGTGTTGTTTAGGAAGAACAAGATAATTTCGCACGATGCTGGATTTCTTTACAACGTAGTTTTCTGACAAATTTTGACGAAGGAAAATTCTCCTGTGGGTTCTCTTTTGAGGCACATGGTTAGACGTACACGCCACACCAAATCTTTTAGAGTTATAACGTGTTGTTTAGGAGATACAAGCTAATTTTTTACGATGTGTTTTTTCTTCTCATAAAGCTTAAGTGTTTCCAATCAGTATGTATTTGTCTTTACTCTGCAACACTGTATTTCCTTATAACGTGGTATTCTTACATATTCTTTCGAGAGAAAACTCTCCTGTGCATTCTCTTTTGAGGCTACAGGCTTAGACAAATTTGGACGAAAGAAAATACTCCTGAGGGTTCTCTTTTGAGGCTACACGTTTAGACGTACACGCCACACCAAATCTTTTCAAGTTACAACGTGTTGTTTAGGAGATACAAGCTAATTTTTTAAGATGTGTTATTTCTTCTCGTAAAGTTTAAGTGTTTCCAATATGTACGTATTTGCCTTTACTCTGCAACACTGTTTTCCTTATAACGTGGTATTCTTGCATATTCTTTCGAGAGAAAACTCTCCTGTGCATTCTCCTTTGAGGCTACACGCTTAGACATACATGCAACACCAAAGCTTTTCGAGTTACAACGTGTTGTTTAGGAAGAACAAGATAATTTCTCACGATGCGGGATTTCCTTAAAACGTGGTTTGCTGACAAATTTTGACGAAATAAAATTGTCCTGTGGGTTCTCTTTTGGGGCTACACATTTAGACGTACAAGCCACACCAAATCTTTTCCAGTAAAAACGTGTTGTTTAGGAGATACAAGCTAATATTGTACGATGCTTTATTTCATCTCATAAAGTTTAAGTTTTTCCAATATGTACGTTTTCGTCTTTACTCAGCAACACTGTACTTCCTTATAAAGTGGTATTCGTAACTATTCTTTCGAGAGAAAACTCTCCTGTGCGTTCTCTCTTGAGGCTACATGCTTAGACATACACGCAACACCAAAGCTTTTCGAGTTACAACGTGTTGTTCAGGAATAACAAGATAATTTCGCACGATGCTGGGTTTCCTTAATACGTGGTTTTCTGACAAATTTTGACCAAAGAAAATTCTCCTGTGGGTTCTCTTTTGAGGCTACACGTTTAGCCGTACACGCCACACCAAATCATTTCGAGTTACAACCTGTTGTTTAAGAGATACAAGCTAATTTTTTTACGATGCGTTATTTCTTCTCGTAAAGTGTTTCCAATAAGTGCATATTTGTCTTTACTCTGCAACACTGTGTTTCCTTATAACGTGGTATTCTTACATATTCTTTCGAGAGAAAACTCTCCTGTGCGTTCTCTTTTGAGGCTACATGCTTAGACATACACGCAACACCTAAGGTTTTCGAGTTACAACGTGTTTTTTAGGAAGAACAAGATAATTTCTCACGATGCGGGATTTCCTTAAAACGTGGTTTTCTGACAAATTTTGACGAAAGAAATTTGTCCTGTGGTTCTCTTTGAGGCTACACGTTTAGATGTACACGCCACACCAAATCTTTTCGAGTTACAACGTGTTGTTTAGGAGATATAAGCTAATTTTGTACGATGCTTTATTTATCTCATAAAATTTATGGGTTTCCAATATGAAAGTATTTGTCATTATTCTGCAACAGTGTACTTCCTTATAACGTGGTATTCTTACATATTCAGTCGAGAGAAAACTCTCCTGTGTGTTCTCTTTTGAGGCTACACGCTTAGACATACACGCAACACCAAAGCTTTTCGAGTAATAACGCGTTGTTTAGGAAAAGCAAGATAATTTCGCAGGATGCGGGATTTCCTTAATACGTGGTTTTCTGACAAATTTTGTCAGAAAATTCTCCTGTGGGTTCTCTTTTGAGGCTACACGTTTAGACGTACAGGTCACACCAAATCTTTTCGAGTTACAACGTGTTGTTTAGGAGATACAAGCTAATTTTTTACGATGCGTTATTTCTTCTCATAAAGTGTTTCCAATAAGTATGTATTTGTCTTTACTCTGCAACACTGTATTTTCTTATAACGTGGTATTCTTACACATTCTTTCGAGAGAAAACTCTCCTGTGTGCTCTCTTTTGAGTCTACACGCTTAAACATACATGCAACACCAAAGCTTTTCGAGTTACAAGGTGTTGTTTAGGAAAAACAAGATAATTTCGCACGATGCGGGATTTCCTTAAAACGTGGTTTTCTGAATATTTGACGAAAGAAAATTCTCCTATGGGTTCTCTCTTGAGGCTACACGTTTAGACGTACACGCCACACCAAATCTTTTCGAGTTACAACGTGTTGTTTAGGAGATACGAGCTAATTTTGTACGATGCTTTATTTCATCTCGTAAAGTTTAAGGGTTTCCAATACGTACCTATTTGTCTTTACTCTGCAACACTGTATTTCTTTATAACGTGGTATTCTTACATATTCTTTCGAGAGAAAACTCTCCTGTGTGTTCTCTTTTGAGGCTACACGCTGAGACATACACGCAACACCAAAGCTCTTCGAGTTAAAACGTGTTGTTTAGGAAAAACAAGATAATTTTGCACGATGTAGGTTTTCCTTAATACGTGGTTTTCTGACAAATTTGACCAAAGAAAATTCTCCTGTGGGTTCTCTTTTGAGGCTACACGTTTAGACGTACACGCCACACCAAATCATTTAGAGTTACAACGTGTTGTTTAGGAGATACAAGCTAATTTTGTACGATGCGTTATTTCTTCTTGTAAAATATTTCTAATATGTACGTATTTGTCTTTACTCTGCAACACTGTATTTCCTTATAACGTGGTATTCTTATATATTCTTTCGAGAAAGAACTCTCCTTTGCCTTCTCTTTTGAGGCTACATGCTTAGACATACACGCAACACCAAAGCTTTTCGAGTTACAAAGTGTTATTTAAGAAAAACAAGATAATTTTGCACGATGAGGGATTTCCTTAAAACGTAGTTTTCTCACAAATTTTGACGATAGAAAATTCTCCTGTGGGTTCTCTTTTGAGGCTACACGTTTAGACGTACATGCCCCACCAAATCCTTTCTAGTTACAACCTGTTGTTTAGGAGATACACACTAATTTTGTATGATGCGTTATTTCTTCTCGTAAAGTGTTTCCAATAAGTACGTATTTGTCTTTACTCTGCAACACTGTATTTCCTTATAACCTGGTATTCTTACATATTCTTTCTAGTGAAAACTCTCCTGTGTGTTCTCTTTTGAGGCTACACACTGAGGCAAACACGCAACTCCAAATCTTTTCGAGTTACAACGTGTTGTTTAGGAAAAACAAGATAATTTCCCACGATGCAGGATTTCCTTAATACGTAGTTTTCTGACAAATTTGACCAAACAAAATTCGCCTGTGGGTTCTCTTTTGAGGCTACACGTTTAGACGTACACACCACATCAAATCTTTTTGAGTTACAACGTGTTGTTTAGGAGATACAAGCTAATTTTGTATGATGCATTATTTCTTCTCGTAAAGTGTTTCCAATATGTACGTATTTGTCTTTACTCTGCAACACTGTATTTCCTTATAACGTGGTATTCTTACATATTCTTTCGAGAAAAAACTCTCCTTTGCATTCTCTTTTGAGGCTACACGCTTAGACATACGCGCAACACCAAAGCTTTTCGAGTTACAACTTGTTGTTTAGGAAAAACAAGATAATTTTTCACGCTGAGGGATTTCCTTAAAACGTGGTTTTCTTACATATTTTGACGATAAAAAATTCTCCTGTCGGTTCTCTTTTGAGGGAACACGTTTAGAAGTACACGTCACACCAAATATTTTCGAGTTATAATGTGTTGTTTATGAGATACAAGCTAATTTTGTACGAATTTTTATTTCTTCTCTTAAAGTGTTTACAATATGTACGTATTTGTCTTTACTCTGCAACACTGTATTTCCTTATAACGTGGTATTCTTACATATTCTTTCGAAAGAAAACTCTCCTTGCATTCCCTTTAGAGGCTACACACTTAAACATACACGCAACACCAAAGCTTTTCGAGTTACAACGTGTTGTTTAGGAAAAACAAGATAATTTCGCACGATGCGGAATTTCCTTAAAACGTGGTTTTCTGACAAATTTTGACGAAAGAAAACTCTCCTGTGGGTTCTCTTTTGAGGATACACGTTTAGACGTACACGCCACACCAAATCTTTTCGAGTTACAACATGTTGTTTAGGACCTACAAGCTAATTTTGCAAGATGCGTTATTTCGCTCATAAAGTGTTTCCAGTACGTACATATTTGCCTTTACTCTGATACACTGTATTTCCTTATAACGTGGTATTCTTACATATTCTTTCGAGAGAAAACTCTCCTATGCGTTCTCTTTTGGGGCTACACGCTTAGACATACACCCAACACCAAAGCTTTTCGAGTTAAAACGTGTTGTTTAGGAAGAA